>NW_008678595.1:204591-215007 GCF_000695815.1 Acanthisitta chloris
AGTGGCACAGGTAGCGTAGAGAAGTTGTGGCTGCCCCATCCCAGGCAGTATTCAAGGCCAGGCTGGTTGGGGCTGGGAACAACCTGGTCTAGTGGAAGGTGTCCCTGTCCATGGCAGGGGGTTGGAACTATATGGTTTTTAAGGTCACTTCCAATCCAAACCCTTCTGTGATTCTGTTTTTGTTGCTAGCAGCAGATGAAATCCAGTGAATCTCATTTATGGGATTACTGGTTTTGCATCTCTCTCCAGGGGATCCAGTTTAGCTACTTTAGGATCTGCAACCCAGAACAAAGACCATTTCTGAGTATCTCATCCTCTGTTGGGAGACAGATCCCTGCAGAAAGAAATCCCTGCAAAAGTGCTTTCCTGACCGCTTTTAAGGGACAAATGTTGCCTGAGTTTCCCTGCCCTTTTCTTTAGAATATCATAGAATATCATGGAATATCCTGAGCTGGAAAGGACCCCTAAGGATCATCGAAGTTCAAGTTCCTGAGGGCTTCAAGGTTTCATGATTGAACACACACTGTGCATGAAAACTACACGAAGGCAGCAAAAGCCCCCTGGTATCCCTAGCCATGGGTCAGTTCTGACCCCTTCCCACCTCCCTGGGGGATCCCAGCTGCCTTCTCCTGGCTGTTTCCACAGCCCAGGGTGCTATGTCCACCTCAACCACTTGCCCCATGATCCACTGTGGGTCTGCACCACCACCAGCAACTCAAAGCCTTCGAGAGAGTCTTGAAAATATTCCTGAGTTTTTCAAGCTGCCCGTCCAGGATGGCAGACAGGGCAATATTTTGGGGAAAGGTGGATAAATAAACAATTTTTGCTCTGAAGCCTTCTGTACAGTTTTTAAAATGAACCCTGGAAACCTGCTGTGTTGGTCATCAAAGAAAGCAAAGAACTAGATTACACGTGCCTTGAGTCTAGCCCAGCCTGACTCCTCACAATTCCGTGTTCGCCCAGTTATCCACAGAGCACATACAGCAGAGACAACTCTCTGGTCCCTTTCCCACACTGCCCAACCAACACTAGGGCAGAGTACCACCATTTGCTGGGAAGAGAAGGCAATTCAATCCACACTTGTAACATAGCCCATCAATTCAGCCCCAGCAAGGCCTGGTGCTTCCTGATCCTGCTGGACTCCTGCTAAGTGCTTTGATTTTAAGGATTTCTTTAATTTATTTTTAAATAAAGATACTCTGTCTTCTCCTGCTCTCCTCTGACTTCCTCCAGCAACGTGATCTATTTGGATTAGCTACAGGGAGATGAAAGTAGCCTTGCTGCTCCCAGAGTTATCTGTGTACTCCACACAGTCCAAGAAGAAAAGCATATATCCCATGTCGCCGAGCTCAGCTCTTGGCCTGATGTCAGGATGGAGCTGCTGGATGGAGCAGTGTTATTTCTAAGACAGATAAAGAGACTGTGCATGCTGCATCCAAACTGCTCTCTGCTTGTACATGCAATTCCTTCTGTTCTGATTCATGGGAATTTGCAGAATTGCATAAAAATTTAGGCTGGATGGTACCTTGCCCAGATGAGTGTTGAACATCTCGAAGGACACGTTCACCTCTCTGGGCTTGTGGTCCAGAGCTTCATTATCACAGTGAAAATATTGTTCCTTCTATCTCACTGGAATTTGCTTTGCTGCAGTTTACACCTGTTGCCTCTCATCCTTTTGTCACACACCTGAGAGGAGTCAGGCTCTCCCTTCTCTACAGTCTTAACTATGACGCTGAGAAGAGCAATTAGATTTTACTCAGACTTTCCTACTCCAGGCTACACCAAGCTCCATCAACCTCTCCTCTTATGTCTAGCCTGGAGAAAAGGAGGCTCAGGGGGGACCTTCTCACCCTCTACAACTCCCTGACAGGAGGTTGGAGACAGGTGAAAAAGCGATAGGACAAGAGGACATGGTCTCAAGTTGTGCCAGGGGAAGTTCAGGTTGGATATTAGGGAAAATTTATTCACCTAAAGGGCTGTGCAGCCCTGGCACAGACTGCCCAGGGCAGTGGTGGAGTCACCAACCCTGAAGGGATTTTAAAACTGTAGATGTGACACTTAGGGACGTGGTTTAGTGGTGGCCTTGGCAGTGCTGGGTTAACAGCTGGTCTCAATGATCTTAGAGATCTTTTCCAACCTAAACAATTTCGTGATTCCGTGCCATGTGCTCCAGCCTCCTGACCACGTTCATTCGGACACTCAAAGTGCAATGCATAAGGTAAGACCTCAACTGGCCAAGTTGCTCATATTTGAGACAGAAAGAGAGACAGACACGTGAAGTGTGGAGAAGTTTGACATCAGTAGGGGAGGGAGCAAGAGGACCTGGGCTTGTCCAGCCTCACTGAGGAGGTCTGAAAGAGAGATGAACTCAGGCAGATAAATAGCCCACTCTGGTTACACGAGTGTTTCCAATGCTGTTGTTCCACAGACAGGTCCTTAAGTGACTCAAAGGTTACCAGAAGCCAGGATTGGTTCCCTGGCCCACTCCACCATGTGCTCATGAGCACAGAAGGAAGGCACAGGTGAAAGGATCCTGAGAATGGCAGGAAAAAGCCTTCAGAGGAGGGGAGGCTTTACCCGACAGACAACCACCACAATTTAGCCTCTAGCCAAGGCTAAATAAAAATGCTTTCTCCTGTGTTGCACCCAAAAGGAGAAATGCAGCCTTTGACTCAACCTGCTCGGGCCAAAACCCGGATGTGAAATGGTGAGCAACATTCCCATTAAGTGGAGTTTGCAATCCAGCTCAGCACACTGGATTTATGTAACTTGGCTGGAAACAAGAATTTTTGTAGCTAAAAGCCTTACGTCAAGCAGCAATTGCATCACAGCTGCAAGTCTCTTCACTTCCTGGGGACAACCTAAGGGAGGTACTGGGTTAGAGCAGCTGGTCCCCTTGTCTCTGGCACCCAGCAAAGAAACCATATTGCATTCTGGCATCTCTGAGTTTCTTTTCCCTTGGAAAAGTGTGTTTTCCTTTGGTGGTTATGTGGAGAGTGAACAGTTCTATGTTAATTTATGCTGGAAATCCTGATCACTTGGGCCCTGGTCACTGCTGATGTGTTGTCAGCTGAGTCACAGACTTTGAGGGACATTTATTGCCAGTGGAGCGGACGGCCCTGAGCACGAGATAACCTGTTTAATTAAATGGGGTTTAATGGAAACAGGGAAGGGACAGGTGAAATTAAAGAAGTGACAGACTTCGAACTAATGACTTCTAAATTGGTTACAATTTACATTTTGAAAAGATACAGGAAACTCATTAAGGCTCTAGACAAAGAGCTTGGTGGGCGTGAGCGGAGAGAAGAGAGCTCTGCAGTCAGAGCAGCTTGGAATGAAAAAGACATCCAGAGCGACAGCAAGCGCTGAACATTGCCACCACTGCTATTTGTGTGATGGCTGTGCTCTCCAGGACTCACGTTGGGAAGAAAGACAGTATTGTTATCTCTGATTTTCAGCTACAAAATGCCAGGCACAGCACCTCTGTGGTGCTGGGACCACGCTCAGATGAGCCACATGGAGTTAGTCAAGGATGATTCCCAGCAGAAAATGCAGGTCTAGAATTACAGAATCACAGAACCACTGAGGTTGTAAAAAACCTCCAACATCATCAAGTCCAACCTTTGACCTATCACCACCTTGTCAACTAGACCAGAGCACTCAGTGCCAAGTCCAGTTGTTTCTTGGACACCTCCAGGGGTGGTGACTCCAACAAGTCTTTTCTAGGAATGTGCCCATTCCCAAGAAATGCCGGTTAGGAGTCACCTGTGATAATTTATGGCCAAAAGAGATGAAGAAAACATGCAGATGAATAATTGAAAAGACATCCACATGCACAGATGCAGTCACAGCTAGGTCTGAAACAGGTGTTCAATGCATTAACCAGGGACAGCCCCTGCTGGAAATCAGGAACATCCAAACCCACCACACCTTCACTGCTCACCAAAGAGCCTTCAAAATGTTTTGGGTTTGTGGCCACATGGGAGGAAAGTGTCCGAATTTCGGTCACAGGGATTTCCCTTCACCATCATTTCTATCCTTAATCTCCTGTTAGCTCAGCAGTCTCCATCTCCAAACAGTTTTGAATAGCTGCTCAAGAAAATCCTTAGCCTGGCTGGATTTATTTTAGATTATATCTTTACTGGCACTATTTGTTTCAAATCTTCCTCCAGCTTTTAAGGCAAAAGAGGCCTTTATCTGATGCAGCCTCGCTCCCTACATTACTCAGACATTCTGCTCCAGAAGCAGCTGTGGCTGAACTAGAGCAGGCACTCAAACCTTCAGAGCAGAACTGAGCTGCCATGAAACACAACACAGTGGGAATCACCTCACAAAGATTTTGAGCCTTCAAATCTACAGCACATCATTACTCTCTATAACTCCCTGACAGGAGGCTGGAGCCAGGTGGGGGTCAGGCTCTTCTCCCAGGGAACAAGTGACAGGACAAGAGTAAACAGGTCCAAGTCGTTTCAGGGGAGGTTCAGATCGGCTATTAGGGAAAATTTCTTCATGGGAAGTGTTGTCCAGCCCTGAAACAGGCTGTCCAGGGCTTTCAGCAGTGGCCCGGGAGCATACAGAAAACCTCAGAAACTCAGGGATGTTGGTCTGTCTGTGAGGCAGAGCCCTGACAAAATGTTCCCCTTGCATAAAAAGCTCAGTAACTCTAGAACAAGAAGCCAATGCAAGTAGGACTTAATTTTTCTCTGCCACATATTTAACTTGTTTTCATTCATGTCTCAATTTTGCAGCTTTGTTTTCAAAAACTAAGACTCTGCTTTGATTGAATATGACCATTACTTGTATTTAAATTCCTTTGTTTAAAACAAATTTGAAAGTTATCTCAAGCCTCAATAAACTACCTTACTTCTCTTAAAACAAGCAATCCAAGTGGAGCAGTGAGAAGGAAGAAGCAGAGTCTCAGCAGACCAGGACAGGTCTTGCAAGCCTCCTTAGAGGCTTTGGGGAGGTGCTGAGCTCCAGATGGCGCACCAAGGTCCTGGGCGACGCTCACCTCACACTTAGGGTAACCAGCTCATTGCCCTGCAGTACAATACACCTGCAGTTCTTTGCATCCTGACTCAGACGCCTCCAGAGGCTGATCCTGCCATCCACTGAGAGCTTCCTGGAAGGTGCTTTGTCCCACTGACACAAAGGAGTGGATCCAGAAATGCTTCCATTCATCAGCACATTGATAGAGTATTTGGAAGAGCACCAGAGGTCCATGTCCAAGTGGGAGGCAGCACTTGCATTATTTCTCCCTGTAAATATATTCTGTTACACAAAGGTTACAACCATGCTGTAAATCCAGGCATATCCAGGCACTGGGAAGTACATCCAGGTGAGAATATTGTTAGAAAGTTTCCCAGCATAAATTTGGGGACCAGTCTGCACTTTCCTAGATAATTCCCAGGCATGGTTCAACACACAGACCAGTCCAAGAAAAAACTCCCAGCAGGCAGTTTGCTCTATCCTGGAAGGCAATACAAGTTCATAAGAGTGGAAGAGGCTTTTTTGTGCCAGTTGGCCACAGGGCCAAGGATACATTTAGTTCCTGGATGCACTTAGTTTATTAACACAGATGAAGCTGAGTTGCCTCCACTTAGAGTCTCATTACCTGACATGGATACATGACACCACTGTGCACTCACACAATCAAACCCTCTGGAATGCACTGCCAGCTAGGTGAGTTCTCCTTGCTGACACAAAGAGGGGATAGTCACTCACACAGTGGATACACCTCCAGCCCTGAAGGGACTTAAAAGATGTGTGGATGTGGCACTTGAGGACATGGTTAGTGGTGGCCTTGGCAGTGCTGGGGGAAGGGTTGGACTCAATGATCTCAGAGGCCTTTTCCAACCTAAATGATTCTATATAAATCCTGTGTACAATAAGGCATTTGCGGGAGGGATGTGCTATTTGACCTTTAATCAAAATAAAGAATGTATTGAAAAGACATCTAGTTTCCTCCAAAACTGTCGGCACCAGAATACTATATTGATGTGATTACCAAGGACTTACAATTACTAGGACAAGAAGGAATAGTATTCAACTAAAAGAGGTGAGATTTAGATTAGGTATTAGGGATAAATTATTCCCTGTGAGGGTGGTGAGGCACTGGCACAGGTTGCCCAGAGAAGCTGTGGCTGCCCCATCCCTGGAAGTGTTCCAGGTCGGGCTGGATGGGACTTGGAGCAACCTGGTCTAGTGGAAGGTGTCCCTGCCCATGGCAGGGGGCAGGGGCTTGAGATGGTCTTTAAGGTACTTCCAACCCACACCATTCCGTGATATTCTCGCAATATTTGCAAGATTGAGTGGGACAAGTCACACTCCAGCAGTGGTCACTTAACTCAGTCACCACCCACAGCTCATTCCAGCCCTCACATATTTTCCCAGAGAAAAAAGCTAACCTCCAGATCCTCTGACATCCACACGGCTATTAAAGAAACCAGAGGGATTTTTCCAGATCTAAATTCACCATTCCGTGATATTCTCGCAATATTTGCAAGATTGAGTGGGACAAGTCACACTCCAGCAGTGGTCACTTAACTCAGTCACCACCCACAGCTCATTCCAGCCCTCACATATTTTCCCAGAGAAAAAAGCTAACCTCCAGATCCTCTGACATCCACACGGCTATTAAAGAAACCAGAGGGATTTTTCCAGATCTAAATTAGTAAAAATATAAAAAAGCTTCTGAGACCCACAACCCAAAGGATGTCAAATGTTCCTGACGACTCGGATGTGTAACCAAACTGAACTGAGCATCCCACGCTCTGTGGTTCCTCTGAAGCTGAAGCTGTTTCTGCATGGGATATTGGCGACACCTACAGGAAAAAATCATCTGCTCCCTCTGCAGCTCAGAGCGGAGCAGGTGACAGCCCATCGGTAATATTAGCTCCTTATTAAAGACCGTAGGGACTGTGCAAGCAAATAAAATACTCATCACACACAAGTCAGCTGGCTGCAGGGCAGGGACGTTAGCTGGATCATGACAATTAGGATCTGGGAACCTCCAACTCCTACACATCTGTTGTAGCCAAAGCAAAGCACAAATGACAGCAGAATTAAGTAAATTAAATAAAAAAATACAATTTTGTAATAATATTTCTCTCTAGAGGCATCTCTTGAGGCTCGGGGCAGTGTTATAGGACTACAGAGCATTCAAACCATAGAGTATATGATATTTCTGAAGAGGTTCAGTGTATTCTGTAACCAGAATGGATTTTAAGAAATAGAAAGGAGGTTGGAGCCAGGAGGGGTCGGGCTCTGCTCCCAGGGAACAAAGGACAGGACAAGAAGAAATGGCCTCAGTTTGCTCCAGGGGAGGTTTAGATTGAATATTAGGGAAAGCTTCTTCATGGAAAGGGCTGTCCACCCTGGCACAGGCTGCCCAGTGATGGAGTCACTGTCCCTGGAGGGATTTAAAAGCTGTGTGGATGTGGCACTTGAGGACATTGTTAGTGGTGGCCTTGGCAGTGCTGGGGGAAGGGTTGGACTCGATGGTCTTAGAGGTCTTTTCCAACCTAAATGTTTCTGTGAAATCCAAAACAGTCCATTCCCCAGCTACTCTGAAAATTAGTTCTATCCCAGCCCAAACCAGCAAAGTAACTCTCATGAAAGAGCCAGCACTACGCAAATTTGCAAGCAAAGACAGAAGACAAACCCCAGACAGTCACTCAGGTTTTATTTTTACACAGAATGTTGACCATTACAATGATATAAAACAACAACTGTCTGAAGAGCACCCTGAAAATAACCACCAGGAAAGTTCCAGTTCATAATTAGTTCAACTGTGTACAGATGCCATTTCCCTTCTGCCTCAAAAGTTAACATGGGACATCTCCTCTGTGACACAGACTAAGTGACTCCTGTAAGACAGAAACATCCCTTGGACACAGGGGCACTGCCATTAGGGCTTTGGGATGTTGGTGGGTGAGAGGCTGGACATGCCCTGGCCATGTGCACTGGCACCCAGAACCCTCTGTGTACTGGGCTCATCCCACAGTGTGGGCAGCACGTGAGGGAGGATTCTGCCCCTCTGCCCTGCTCACGTGAGACCTCACCTGCAGTGCTGCCTCCAGCTCTGGGGCACCAACAGCACAAGGATGTAGAGCTGCTGGAGTGAGCCCAGCGGAAGCCATGGAGATATTGTGAGGGCCGGAGCACCTCTGCTGTGGAGATAAGCTGCGGAGCTGGGAGTGTTCAGCCTGGAGAAAGAGCTGCTGGAGTGAGCCCAGCGGAAGCCATGGAGATATTGTGAGGGCCGGAGCACCTCTGCTGTGGAGATAAGCTGCGGAGCTGGGAGTGTTCAGCCTGGAGAAGAGAAGAGAAGGGGGAGACATTAGAGCCCTTTCAGTGCCTAAAGGGACTCCAAGAGAGGTGCAGAGGGACTTTGGACAAGGGCCTGGAGTGACAGGACAAGGGGAAATGGCTCCCCACTGACAGAGCTCAGGTTAGATTGGGCTTGGAGCAACCTGGTCTGGTGGAAGGTGTTCCTGCCTCTGTGGCAGGGGCTGGAACCAGATGTTTTTTAAGGTTCTTTCCAATCCAAACCATTCCAGGGTTCTGTGATTCTATGACTGATTTCCAAAATAACATATGAAAGATGATTACTGAAATAAAACTCCGCAGTAAAACATTCCATCTGCAGTTCAGCTCCTTCTTGAGAGCTTCCCACTTTGATGCTGGTTTGACACTGCTAAGATTTAGCAAATCTCTCAGCAGAAGTTGTTTTTCCTGTGGCAAACAGACCTGAATTCATCCCGAGCTCCTGACACGAGCAGAGGCAGCTGTGGAGTCCACAGCAGTGACTAATTAGCCAAAACTGTGCTTTTGATCATGTTTAGATGTCCCACAGCCTCTAATTTCCATTTTCAATTTATTAAAACACTTCCTACAACAACAAGAGTCCTTTAACAGCCACACTAAAGGCATTTCTGAAGCAAGAAAGGATCTGACAGAACTTCACAACCACAAAGGAAGTGGAAAGGAGTAACACCTGAAATACTTCCCTCCTCACTCCCAGGACTGAGGCAGTCTGGCAATGGTTTCAGTCTGACAATGGCACCAGCCAAAGGGTTGAGTTTGTTCTCCACCTGCAACTTCCTGTAGCATCTTTCTGTGTTGAGACTTGTGCAGATCTAAAAACCAAATCCAGAAAAGGAAACAAGGGAAAAAATGGATTATTTCCCTCCTCTGGCCCATTGCATGGAGCACTGCTATGAGCACAAGGGGAGAGAGAGATCTGATACACCACTGCAAATCTCACTTCATACAAATCACACAGAAGCAATGAGTGTGGAAAAGCCTTTGAGGTCATCGAGTCCAACTGTTCCTCCAGAACTGCCAAGGCCACCACTAACCATGTCCCCAGGTGCCACATCCACAGGGCTGTTAAATCTCTCCAGGGATGGTGACTCCACCACTGCCCTGGGCAGCTGTGCCAGGGATGGGCAGCCCTTTGCATGGAGAAATTTGCCCTGATATCCAATCTAACCCTCCCCTACCACAACCTGAGGCCACTTCCTCATGTCCAGTCATTTGTTCCCTGGGAACAGAGCCAACCCCGCTCTGGCTCTAATCTCCTGTCAGGGAGTTGTACAGAGTGAGAAAGTTCCCCTTGAGCCTCCTTTTCTCCAGGCTGAGCCCCCACAGCTCACTCAGTCACTCCTGCTGATCCAGACCCTTTCCCACCTCCTGTAGGAACTTCAGCTTCCTCTGGGCAGCTGAAATTAAACAAAAAATTTAATCCAGATTACTCTATGATATAGTTGGTTTGGGGCCAGCTCAGGGTTTGCCTCTCCCGTTCTGTCAGGGACATGTCTGTATTGGCCCAGACCAGGTGAGACATCATCCCTGACACACTGCTGGGCCAGGCAGCTCTATCTTCATCCCATTTCCACATTCCACAGACCTAAAGGCAGAAGTTAGAGATAGGTGTATTTTAAACTTTATCCGTGTCAAGGGACACCCTGACTGCTGCCACAGGCTGTCTGGGGTGGGTGTTCTGGAAAGAGCAGCTGAGGGAGCTGTGGGGGCTCAGCCTGGAGAAAAGGAGGCTCAGAGGGACCCTTCTCACTCCCTGCAACTCCCTGACAGGAGGCTGGAGCCAAGTGTGGGTCAGCTCTTGACCCAGGGCAGAAGTGACAGGAGAAGAAACAGCCTCAAGTTGTGCCAGGGAAGGTTTAGATTACAGACTTTGCAAGTTTAGGTCAGACATTAGGAAGAATTTCTTCACTGAAAGGGTGGTTAGATATTGTAATGTGCTGCTCAGGGAAGTGGTGGAGTCACCATCCCTGGAGGTGTTTAAGGAGAGACTGGACGTGGCACGTAAATTGCCACAGTCTAGTTGACAAGCTGGCGTTAAATCACAGGTTGATGATCTCAGACGTCTTTTGCAACCTGACTGATTCTGTG
>NW_008678596.1:0-404 GCF_000695815.1 Acanthisitta chloris
TATTTGTGTGCTGCTGAATATCGAAGAATTGCAACTGTTTAGGTTTGTGTTTGGGTTTTTGTTTTAAAACTCCGTGATCCATTGACCTCAATATCAAAGTCAGTCCCGAGCACTTTGTTCAGCTCTGATCCTGTGTACAGGGACCCTGAGTGAGTGAGTGTACATGCACAGACAGCAAAGTGACAGCAAAATCTATTCACTGTATGATGCTTTATTTAAGGATCCTGGAATTTCTGCCAAACAAGGAGCCAAATAGGGAAATACCTGCTACCAGTTATGTTGTTGATAATGTTGTTCAATTTAACACACAAGATTGTTTGGTTGTAGATCAGCTTTGCTGTTCCCTGAGATTGAGGCAAAAATCGTTTTACTTTGTAGGTCCCTACATCCTCACTGCCTCCTCT
>NW_008678597.1:0-284 GCF_000695815.1 Acanthisitta chloris
GTGGGTGTATTGGGGCAGCCCCAGCCCTGGCAGTCCTGCTGTGCAGCCTGGAGGCAGCAGGATGAGCCCCCCACACCCTGGCAGGGCTGTAGGCAGGCAGTGCCATCAGGGGTCCCTGGAGGTGAGCCTGAGGAGGAGCTGGATGTGGGGTTGGGGGAGCCATTCCTGCCCCCTGGAGTCTGCCCCTATCCCTGCCCCTCATCTGAGTCAGATGAGGAGGTGGATGTCCTCGCCTAGGAGGGGGCGGGCTCTGACCCACCACGGCTGCACACCCCGGGTGGGGG
>NW_008678597.1:384-728 GCF_000695815.1 Acanthisitta chloris
CGGTGGCAGCTGAGCTGCAGCTTCGGGGACGGGACTGGGGCTGGCAGGTGCCCCCCACTTGGTCTCGCCTCTTCATGGATGCTCGTGCCGCCGGAGCTGGTCCTGGCTGGGCTGTGGGGAGAGGGTGGTTGGTGCATGGTTTCTGTGCCATCCCATCCCATCCCATCCCGGCCCCATCCCATCCCAGCTCACCTGGCTGATACCTCTACTCCAAGTTGCTCTTCAGGGCTTCCACTACCGTCTCCGGCTGGGGAAACTTCAGCTTGCGGGGAGGTCCCTTCCCGATGCCGCTCCACAGCTCCACGGCTGGGGAGGGAGGGGAGGGCCGGGTCAGGGGCGGTAGG
>NW_008678598.1:0-52535 GCF_000695815.1 Acanthisitta chloris
ATTTTTTTGCTTTTGCCTTTTTTCTCCCCCTCGTTTTTCTCTCCTTTTTTTTTTTTTTTCCTCCGCTTTTCCCAGAAGGCAAGAAAACCGTACAAGATTCTCAGATGGCTTAGACAAATTAATAATAATCTGTGAAAATACGAAGTCGACCGGTTCTTGATTTGCCCCCTTCCCTCCCCTCCAGCTCCCCAGCCCACTGCTGAGATTGAGATTAAAGGACGTGTTTCCTGGAGGACGAGGAGAACAGACACGTTTCTGGTGGTGTAGAAGGGACCGATGGCAATGCTTCAGAGTGTAGCGGAGACGCAGGAAAGAGATTCAACTTGTTAACAAAAAAAAATTAAGCAGGGGGAAAATACCAACGGGAAGGAAAGATATATATACATATATATATACCCGTATATATATACAATTTAGAAGTATTCCCCAGGTGGCCACAAAGCATGGGCTGTGTTCCAAGCACCAACCTCTCTGACAGCAGAGTGATCTGTCACAGTAGCAATGAGTCTGAGGAGTGCAATTTCCCTCACCAGACCAACACAACCATGTCTCAACAGCAGCAAGGCAATCCCGTCCCAGGATTATTCATTAAATGCTACAACACATCCACTTATGAGGCGAGGACTAATTCCTCTAAGAAAGACAAGAGGGAGAACAGCCAGAGCATGGAGGCAGAGGCCCAGACCGGCAGATCCAGTGTTAAGGTAAAAAGGGTGCTAAACATGAGCACTGTTTCTCTCAGAACAGAGTTGGCTGTAGCGGTTTAACCCAAGGAATCTCCCTGCCGGTGTGGGGGAGCTTTTCCTGGCTTGAGCTATTACTTTCATTTATAAACTAATCAGTCTCATGATGACTTTATAGAGGTACCCAAGCCTCTGTCTTCATTCCACAAGATGAGTTTTCCTAATTTTGGGAAGGAGAGCGATGTAATTGTCTCTGTTGATCGTTAGAGCTGGGGGCACGGGTTTTGCTCCTGGACCTGTGGGGGCCCGTGTGTCCGTGGTGGGACTGTGCTGTGCATGGGAGCTGCACTAACTCCTGTGTGTGTTTGTGCTGCGTCGTCCCATGTTGCTGTTTGTGTTTGTCTTGTTGGGAAGCAAGGGCAGATCGCAGTCTGAAGTGATCTGCTGGCTGGACTGATCAGTTTCCATACCTCTTCCATTCAGAAAGTTGAAGGGAGAGCAGCAGGGTGTTTTGCTCTGGGTACTGATTTACACTAACAACTTGTTGACCTCGTCTGTTGCAGCAAATAGGGTATTTTTTGAAGGTTTCTTTTGCATGTGTTAATGCCCATACTTTTGAGTAGAGATACAAAACTCTCTGAAGTCTACAGATACATGCTGAAAAAAATGGTAATTTGTGATTATTTTCTTTCAAGTGAGACAGTTAGTGGTGTGGAGTGATTGCTTGTCTGTTTGCTTCCTATGGATGGGCTCTTTGTTTATGGTTTCTACTTTAGTTCCTAATGCTATAGGTTTATATTTTTGCCTTTTTCTTTTGGAAGCTATTTTTATTTTGTAAAAATAAGTAATTGCAAATGTAAGAAAAATCAAATTGTAGCAGCCCAAAGGGATGTTATATAACACGGCTGATCTGTTCTGGTTGCTGTGATAAAAACTGAGATACACATGCTGCAAATATAAGATACAGGTTTGAGATGCAGGCGAGATTTAGCTGAATGTCAAGCATTTTTCAGGCTAACAGAAACTCTAGTGATTTGCAGCACTCTCAGGGTTTTTTACTTGGTTGTTAAGACAGCTTCTAGAGTATTGATGTGGAATACTTTACTTCAGTTATGTGTGTGATTTTCTTCAGTTGTTTTCTACCAGATTTAGTAGTCTCTGTTCACAGGAGTTTAAAAAACATCTAGAAAATTAGCAAACACTTTGTAAGTGGTGAGTCGGAGGAGGAATTAGCAATACCTAAGACAGAACATGAAGCTGAATGGTGTTGTACTCAATTTTTGTGCTAATAACACTACAGGAAATGAACTTTACAGCCCTGTTCACATGCGATAGACATGCTTATGGCATATTTAGCACAGTAATCACAGTAAGGAAGCTTATGTTGTCATCAGGATCCTGACACTTGTTTTGCTAGCTGAATTTTTAATAATGATTATGACTGCATGTTACAAGCACCCAAAATAGTCTTAAAATTTATATTCTGTGAATTTGTCTTCTGTGTGCTTGCTTAGGGGGAAAAAACATCCAAAATCTGTTTCCAGAAGCATGCATGGGAAGGAGTGCTAGTTTTGTTTAATTTTGTTGTTCAATTTCAAAAACTTTGTAGAAATTCTTGTTCCTAGGTTTGGTTAATTTAGCCAGATGCCATAGGGTTGCAGTTGGTTTGTATGCATGCTGTTATCTCATTGGCAGTCACTCTGGTTTTTATCACTCGATCGCATTTCTGCCCTTGTCATCACTCTAAGCACAGTGCTGTGAAACGATGGGTTTTGAGAAATGATAATGGAGTTCTGTTTGTGATCAGCTGAATACAAAAATCTGTTGGACACATTATATCTGCATTATTTTCATGTGCAAAATCCTATAATACTCTTTAGAGCTGTAAAGCAGCATGGTATTTCATTCTCTGCTTTTAACATTAGTGTGCATAGTATGATCAGATTTACAGTTCTTAGTGTGCTAGATAACTGTGCTGTCTCAGAGATTGTGCTAGAGTGAGGGATCACTGGAGAGCAGTTTTCACAGTACAGTGAAGTTGTTGGGAAAGAAATAAAGAGTGAGAACATTGAAAATAATGGACAGGAGTCTGAAATTCCTGAAGCCAAAAGGAGCATTGGGCAGGATATTGTGCTGTTTTGTAATTAAAAGGACTTTTGATTTGAGGAAGAACTGTAAAAATTAGGGTGCTATTAGGAACCATTGCTATTCTTCAGAGTGTATAATACACTCTTTAGGGCCCCCAGGATTCCCTCACACAAACACAAGATGCTGCAGACCTTTTGTCATTTGGGCAGTGTTGATGTCACCTAGAATTTGTGTGAATAGCCAGTAACCTGCCTGAATGACATTTGCACATGGTTTCAGGGCACTTTAAATTGCTGTATATGCACAGCTTAAAGCCAACAGGATCCTATGTTAGAACTAAGAACAAAACTTGGCCTGTGTGTAAATCTCATGTTTTCAGTTTGTCTGGCATTAACGTTAAGTTTATTAAAATGTGTAATAATGCAAGAATTTTTATTGAGTCAGTTTGTTAGGTATGGCACACATTTGGCAAGTCAGAAAGTGTCATAAAAAGAAAAAAACATGCTAACTGAAAAATGGTATTGTAGATGTATATTGCAGATTAACCCATCAACTTACTCTGGCTTTATGTTTATGTCTTATTGTATCTTTCTCTGGTCAAATAGCAGAGGATCATTTTCCGCATGTGAGGTATAAGCATACTGCATTTTGTGATTTGCATCAGTTTATAAACTGTATCTAAGAAAGTTATCTGTGCTTTCCTGATATGGAAAACCTGAAGGTTATCCATGCAAATTTGTAGAACAATCCTGAAAGTGTGTGTGTACAAAGATAAATACCATATTACGTGTTTCTGATGTATACGAGCATGTGAGAAATGGAGGAGCCCTTTTAGGCCATGGCACGTCTGTCTCCCTCCTTAATTATTATTTTCATATGTCTTTTTTATTTGAAAATTTATGAACATCTTGGAATAAGTGCCATATCTAAACAGTGAACCAGCCATGAAAACCCTTCCCTTAACTTCTGATGTGTCGACTCTGCAGCTTAAACTCTGTATTAGTGAAAGATGAGTAGGATTTAGATGCAGTGACTGGGGTTTGATTATCCAGTGCTACATTAAGAATATCAAATTACACTTAGCCTGTACTGTTGCATAGGAGAGTCTTCCTGATTTTTGTTTTAACTCTCTTAATTTCCAGATACTAGACTCAGAGTTGTGATAGTCTTTTTCATGTATATTTCTTTTTCAGACATCTGTGTTGTTGAATTTGGGGTAAAGGTACTTGGCTTTATAGAGACCTGCTTAAACACCTTTAGAATAATAACTGTTTAATCTGTAGCATAAGTGGTGTAAATGCTGGACTGGCATAAGGACTCTATGGGCATTTATTTAAAACTGGCTTGGGTATTTATAATTATTTGCTGTGCCAACATCCTGTGCGTGTGTCACTCTTCCATGGTACATTAATATACACTGTGGCACATACATTGCACCTTGATTTTGCCATGTCATTCTTTTACGTATGTGAGATTTCCTTCCTCTTTACTTGTGTAACTCTCCCTGCTGTCTACATTTAACACGGAAATGTGCTCGTTTGGGTGTAAGGGGATCAGGGAGTAAATCCAAACTTCCATTATTTTAAATTAAAATTAGTCAGAAGCCAGAAGGACTAAATGTGGAATAGCCCTTTGATTTACCAGCTGATACAGTTTAAATCCATTTCCCCACAGCCAGTAAGTTTTCTGCATTCAAACCCTGTGAAATTGGCAGAGAATTTTGCAGTCACTGCAAACCAGTGGTTGCATAATTCTGCATGTAAGAGGCTGTATGCTATATGGTACCTGCAGTGCTGAAGTGGATCTCATTTCAGCAGTTAACAGCACGTTATTTAGTCCATTAAGCTGTCTGCTCTTTTCCTGCCTGTCTGGTAATTCCTTTCCCTTGGAACACATGAGCGCTCCCTCCCTTTGATACTCCCACACGTACTGACCATGCTTCCACTGAGGCCATCCACCCTCTCCTGAATCCTCCCTGTTCCCACTGAAACTGCCCTCAATCATTTCCCCGACAAACCTCCCATCACCATTTCCCTCCCACTTCCACTGACGTCAGCTCTCCTGTACAGAGATCCTTGCTTCCACTGAGAGGATCCTTCCCACGCTGAGATACATGAACTTCTCTCACTCTTTACTGCTCCAGACATTCCAGCTGATATTTTTTATGCTGTTATTGCGGGGCATGAACCCTTTCTCCAGGGAATTGGAGTCTAATTTTTAAATGGTATGAAGTGGTGTAGTAACATGTGTACTGGGTTCATATTTAAGTCTAATTTTTATCTTTATATTTTCCTCTTGTTTGTTACGTAAATTGGAAAAAAACAAACTGTGAATCACTGGCAGTTTATAGATGGCTACACTACTGAGACAATATAAGCTGTGTTTTCAATTTTTAAAGCATTATTGTTGGTACCTCTCCTGGTCATTCATTCCAACTCATGCAAAATGTGTCACCGCATCTAAGGGCAATTCCTTGTGGGACTGAGATGAGCAAGGTTAGACATGAATTTTTGGAGTACTTACTGTTGGTAAAAACTTCACCGAAACTCCTTTTAGCTGTAAATTCATCTGTCAGGCATGAAAAACACTTCTTTCTACCCTTTGCATTGTTCTTCACTGCTTCTGGTCTGAGCTTGCTTTGTATCTCTCCCCTGGCTAGGTGGCTAAGATCTTAAGATTTTCCTTTTCTGCCATCTGAGTGTATCAGTAAAGGAAGTATTAAAACCAGTCTTTTATTTCTACAGTTCTTATTATTTCTCTTACTGTGTTGTAACCTTTGCATTCTTAATTGTATGGCTCAGACTGAAGTGTAAGTACATCCACAGTGAGAAATTTTCTAGTTTTAGAACATCCTTATAAGCCAGGCAGAATAACAGGAGGTGATATACTTATTAGTTCGGTGTCTGTTTCTACCATTCCCAATATTACATGTGGTGTGAAATTTCAATGCAAGTTATCAGCTTTGCCTTGCTATTTAAGCTGCCAGCAATTCAGATTTTACATCCAAAATGCTGAGTTTAAATAAATTAAAGATGTGAAATGGTTACACCCACTTGCAAATACTTCTTGTTCAGTGAATTTCAGATTAGAAGATTCTTACAGTCTATGTGGCTATGAAGAATGTCTCATTAAGAAAGTTGTTCATAGTTCATTTGAAACTTAGCAAAAATACTGTTTGGAAACTGTTTTGCTTCCTATTTCGCATGCTTTAATATTTGTTCCTTGTGTTCAAGTAAATGTCCATGTCAAAAAAAATGAGATGTATTTGAATGAGAATTATTTTTAACATCCATTGAAATTGTTATATCCAGCAGTCGCCACTACCAACAGTGATAAATTGCTGTTTTGTTTTAGTTATTATATGAACGTCTGTTCACCTCTCCTGGCTGTCACATTGAGAAAGGACTCCAGAATTGGGTTACTTAAGCAATAGTAACAATGCACTGAAAATATTCCACTTTTTGAGCAGTTGGAATGTCAACTGACTTTCAAATGAGTCCTCAAAGAGGAAATAAATATTTCAAGATATGGACAGCTAAAGCTTTTATTAGCTCTCAGCAAAAAGTGAAAGAAACCTAAAGCAAATACAATAATGAGCAGACTGGCCCCAAGGTGAAATCCTTTGAATACAAGCTTTATGTAAGCTGTCATTTTATCAGGGGGCCACAGAAGCACCTGCACATATAGCAGAACAATTTAGCATTGTGTTCTCTTTTGGTGGTGTGGATGGATATAATATGGCCTTGCTGTAAACTGCTTGAGCAGCCATGGATGGAATTAAAACATTGTTAGCAGTGTTTCTGAGGGTGCATATAGACCTCAATTTCACGTGCAAAGCACATTTTTCCATGTGAATTGCAGTGTTTTGTATGTCAGACTCATTCATCCGGTAGAGGTTCACTAGGAATTTGCTTGGCCCTGTGACATTCTACACATTGCTATCTGTTCTTTGGGTAAAATAATTAGGTATCTTCATTTAACCATAATTTAAATTGGCACAGGATGACAAGATACAAATTGAATAGCTTTAATGTGCATGGCATACTAAATAGTTTTATTGCCCAGAGTCAGATTTTTAAGTTTTCAAAGGCATCAGGGAAGTGGTGTTGTTAAAACCCTCTGCTCTGCAAAAATATTTCAGCATCCAGCCCCTTTTAGGTTCTTTCTGAAAATCCCTGTTAAGGCCAAAATGTAATAAATGATGTTGGTACATACACTGTGAAATTAAATGGCAGAGTCTTTAATTTGTGCATTCTTCCAGACCACCCTTTTTTACTATGGGCTGTACTGCTGGCCCCAAATCAAACTCCGAGGCCCTTTTCTCTTCTTTCTTGTAAAATCTATAACTCTGTCACTATGCATGAAGCAAAAAGCTTACCATTCTGTAAGTTAGGTCCCACGTGTATGGCTTTGTTCCAGGAGAAAGGAAGAGGGGCTAGAACCTACCAGGTCCCACATGTATGGCTTTGTTCCGGGAGAAAGGAAGAGGGGCTAGAACCTACTTTTTGAGATGGAAATGTGTTGACATAAATTAGGTTATGTCTATTTTGAATGCGGTTGACAAGATAAACTGAGATGGGTTTGATAGCGTTGTAAATGTTCAGAGGTAGTCTGCATAGATATTTATGTATGAAGAGAGTTAAAGTCCTTGCAGAGCAGAAGAACTTGGAATTTAAGATGAACATTCAAGATTTAAAACTTTGGGAATAAAACACTGTTGCTAATGAAAAAAACTTATTCCAGCGTGAGGGACTCGAATTAGGATTCCCATCTTTGCTTGGAGTAGGAGGAAATGTGTCTTTTGGTTCTGCCACATTTTTACATGATAGACAATTTTTCAGCACTGGATCACTAGAAATTAGGATAACATATTTTGTAGGTGTGAAGAAAATCTTGTTGGTCTTTCATTTCCCAGTGAACTAAAGTGATACTATTTCAATCACTTTCATAAATCACCTTTTTACAGTACGTAAAAAAAATGGACTTTACATAGTGAAAAAAGGTGATTTATAAAGTGGTAATTTTACATAGTGACATGAACAGATTTCTGATCTTGTTAAGGGGAAAATGGTAGCCTTGAAATCTTCTAATGGTTTTTTAGATTTCCCAGTTTCCTAAGTAAATCCATACAAAGAAAACACAGAATCACTGGACAAATACGAAAGAATGACATTCTCTACTTCCCATTGTTTTTCACTTTGAGTTAGCAGTGACCTTTAGCTCCCTACTGGGATGCAGTGGAAACTTCATGAGGCCCCATCTTACTTGCCACTAAAAGACAACGTATTTGTAAAGTTACACATTTACTATTGTGTTCTGCCTTTCAGTTGAGATTCTGTTATCTCTAATAAAATTTAATCAGACAAACAACCTCAGTAAGTGATCAGCAAAGTAAACAAACCTTCTTTATAAGAATCTAGTTTGAAAAAACTCTGCTGATGTGTTAATTAAAGCACAACAGAAGAGTCTTAATCCACATTGAATACAATCTTCCTGTGTTTAGGAGCATCTACACTTTTGCGTCATCAGATGGATGTTCCTCATTCACACTGAGTTATCAGAGTTGTGTCTCTTCTGGCGTTGAAGTTTAGAACTCTGTTTTACAACAGTGGTTTTAATTCCAAGTTTAAATGCACAAATGCATCTGTGTGACAGGTGAACATCAGGGTTGAGCTGAGATGACTAGTTTGCAGATATGTATTCTTTTTGGAATAGTGTCTGCTGTTCCTTTCAATTTTTAAGGGTTGGGTTTTTTTTTCCTTCATAACTTCTCATAAGTTTGGTGAGAAATTCCACAAATGGTTGAGGACAACCACACCTATTACTTTGGTAACTTGAAGCAGAAGTGATGTGCTCTGCACACAGTTTAACTGTCTGGTAAAAAATTGTACTTTTCCATGAGCTGTAACTCAGAGATAAATATTTTGGCATAGGATGAATATCAGAATGTAGGTCTACAAGTACTGGAATCCAGAGCTTTGCCGCACACCAAAGTGTGGATGGCACTGGGATTGCTGGCAAGATATCTACATTTTATTTTTTCAAACCAAGACAAAGTATTATTTTCAAATACTAAGGAGGTTTCTGAGTGGGCCAAATCCTTACTAAAATGACATGTCTTTCAACCCCATTAAAATCTGTGGGGGCCAAATTCTTACTAAAATGGCCTGTCTTTCAACCCCATTAAAATCTGTGGGTTCAAGGGTTGTTGCTGTTTCTTCAAGTAGAATAATTTTGAGAGTGGTGACTTTCAAAGTTAAAGCTTTGAATTTCTAAATGTTCAAAAGGAATTTTTTTCCTACATATTTGTACTTGCATCTGGGGTGCCTTGGGATGTGTTATGTTGCCTGGTTCTTACTAAAATGGCCTGTCTTTCAACCCCATTAAAATCTGTGGGTTCAAGGGTTGTTGCTGTTTCTTCAAGTAGAATAATTTTGAGAGTGGTGACTTTCAAAGTTAAAGCTTTGAATTTCTAAATGTTCAAAAGGAATTTTTTTCCTACATATTTGTACTTGCATCTGGGGTGCCTTGGGATGTGTTATGTTGCCTGGTGCTTTGTGGTTGCAGATGATGATTCTGTAAGCAGTGATGCAGTGGTGTGGGCAAGGGCAGAGATACTGATCTGAAATCAGAAGCACCAGACTTCCTCTGGTTAGTGTGTGGCTCTTTGGTCAACTTGCTGTCTGTTTCCACTTGACTGCTTAATCTTAATTATGTGTCATGCAGTATCAGGGCCATCGTGTACCCAGGAACATAAGAGCTGTGCTCAGATCAAACTGTGTCCATGTATGTGGTGCTTTGTCTCCAACAGCCATCAGCAGTGTGAGCTTTGGGGAAAGATGCAAGGGGATATATTTAAAGGTACAAAAATGGGAAGAGTTCTTCATGTTCCTCTTCTGGCTTTAGTCTGAACATACTGATTTACTTCTCATTTTTCATCATTTTGGCATGTAATATGACACAGATATTTTAATTTTATGTCCTTAAAACTTGGTTGCTAAGTTGACAAATGCAATAAAGAAAAACGTTTTACTCTTGAGTGGAATTTGTGAATGGAGAATTCATTTCCAAGCCAGTGTTAGCACATACTTAATCACTAAAACACCACCAAGGTGAATGGTTGATGTATTTGTTTCTGCAGATACTGTGGCAGGGACCAAGAGCAACCAATAAAAGTGTTTAAAAGAAAGCAGTGGACGTGAATTGTAACTAAATATGTGTTTGCATTTTGAAGAGGACTTCATGACCAGAGAGTGTTTTTTTCATACATAAGTCAGAATATGCTGCAGATGAAAAGAAGCTGAGGGTAGAATTGATGCTTAGTGGAATGAAACAATTCAAAGCCAGGCAAAGTGGGTTTTGCAAACCCAAACAGCTTTTGTTTTGTTAGCAAAAGGAAGAGTAAGTCCTGTGAACTCAGACACTGCTTAATGCTTCCATTGATTCTGCTGGAACTTGAAATTTACTTAGTGTTTGTTTTCTTTTTGTCTTTGGCTGGAAGAGATCTGCTTTCTTCTGAATTTCAGATGTTCTGCTTATACTGCCAATTAGTTATGTTACTGTATGTCCTCAGTTCTGGAAAAGGTGGTCTTGTTCCTTGCTGTGTAATGTCACAAGAGCAGTCAAGTTGAATTCAGTGGTAGTGCTGTCAGTCACAGTCTTAAAGCCTACGATGAACTTTTTCCCTATGTGGAAACTAACATTTTACCTTTTCCAAAGTATGGAATCTTTTATTTTGGAACAACTGCTTACTTTTTAGCAGGGAGTTATGTTTTCTGAAATATTATTGCAAGTTAGAGCTCTTTGAAACAAATGCATTTGAGCAGTAGCTGTTGGGAACCAAGTTTTCTCCCAAAAGCATCTACCTCTGGCAGTGGTACCTAGTAGGAAGACCCAGCTCCTTGAAGATAAGAGAGATTTAGCTTTTATGATCCTTGTTCATAATAATAAAAACGTAATGAACTAATGAAGCTGCTGGGTGAGGAAGCTGACCTATCCCTCTCCACCCTGGCTTTGGAGAGAAGGGCAAGGACAGTATTTGTCCCCAAATAACAGGTAGTAATGTCAGCACGCTGGTTAGTAGCAAATAATAAAAAAAAGAATTTTTGTTGGGAATTCTATCCTGTTGGTTCCTAGAGGTAAATATTGATATATCAGCTTATGATATTTTACTGAAAAACATAATTCTGCTGTCACTATTTGATTGTTAGAACAGTTGGAAGACTTTTTTATTTTGGTGTCAGTGCAAATCCTCAGAGTTAGAGTGGGAGGGGGGCAGAGGGACCAAGCCCTGCTGGTGGCTGGCGGGAGGTATGGGAAGTCTATCGGCTTGTCAGATCCTCAGACTTAGCCCCTAGTCCGTGTGACCATGGGAAAATTGCCAGGCACCAAATTTTCAGAGCAGCGTGACGGAAGTTCACATTTTCTAAAGAGCTGAGCTCTCTTATGAATTACTTACAGTGAGATTCATAGCTGGACTGTCAAAGAAAGTGAGCTGAAATGACCGTCTCTTATTTTGCCGATTAAACTAAAAAGGACTTCTCTTCAGAGATTACATAGCTCTGAAGTTTTCTCCTAACTTTATCTTGGCGGTTCTGATTGCAAAGAGCTGTTACAAGGCTCTGTCATGCTCTTTGAGAAATATAAACTCCTGTGATGTGCTCTGCTAAAGTTCATGGTCTAGTTTTAGTTTTGTGGTGTAACCTTGCTTTGTTGGTATACAAACTCTAAGCAAACTAGAGAATTTTAAGGACTGTGGAGGTGAAATAGACACGGTGCAGGTTCAGGGAATGGAAGTCTTTTCCTCCAGTTCTTCTGTGAGCCTTTGGGCGGTGCTAGGAAGTGCAGGCTGTGGGAGATAGGAGGTAGCTGTCCTGTTCAACCCTATATTCTATGCACAGGAGTTATGTGGGTTAGGAGGTGCCTCCTTGCCCTGATACATTGCACTGCTCGGTCATTGCCTTCTAAATTAAATTAAGATGAGAGGCCAGTGTAGGGTGTAGGTGGTGGACCACTTGACTCAGAGGTCGCTATGACGTATCGTTTTGCATATCGGTAATTGCAGAAGTCTCAGTTGTCTCCACAGGGTTCTTTACCTAGTTGTGGAAGAGTGATTTGTCCTAAAAAGTTGAGAAACCTCATAAATTTTTCCATCATCAGTTGGAGCAAGGACATTGTTTCCCTCGGTTGTTTGTGTGTGTATTTAGCAATGAGGCCATGTGGTCTCTTGCCCTTTCTCCACGGATGACCTGCAAAGAAGAACTATCATCCCCTGTCAGGAAACCTGATACTTTTGGTCAATGGTCCCTTACATTTTTTCCTCAGCTGACTGATCAGAGAAGTACCCAGTTGCATCCACTTGTTAGGATTCGTTGTGCCAGGGCAATTCCATTTCGGGACAAAGGTACCAAGGAAGTGCATTCTGTGAGCATACCTGAAACCAGAGCGGCACTTTGGCTGCAGCCAATCACTTTGACTACTTTGGGATCCAGTTTCCTCTTACCCCTGTAACAATACACTCAGTAAATACTCATGTGAAATATTACCTGGGAATCTTTAAATGTTTGGCTACTAATAGCTTCCTGCCACTTTGTGAGAGGTACAAGGACCTGTTTAGTACCTCTTTGGGTTATTTTTTTTCTCCTTTTTTCCCTCCATTTTGCAGAGATGGGTGTGGGTAAAGGGTTTGGCATTTTTTCTTCATCTTTCCCAACACTGGGAGATCCGAAGCCAGCAGGTAGAATTCCTAGGAGATTGTTCTAAAGGAGGAGTCTCCACAGCTCATCCTGAAACAGTTTAATGATTTTTTTTAAGGTAAACCAATAAAACACTTTGTGTAGAGAAAAAAGCATGACATAGGATTGCCAGGGTAAAGGGATTGTGGCTAACAGCACTGCCCCTCTGCTTTTGCTGGGTGCTGCAAGAGGTCTTCATATCCTTAAGAATCTGAGTTAGGTTTGGGAAACCTTAACCTCTGTACTGAGGAATGATCTGAGGCCAGAGGTAAGGATTTGTTTAAACACAAGTTCTTAAACACAGATTAATTGATTGCTATAACTCAGTTTGGTTACTACAGATAACTTTTGTCCTAGAACAGATATGACTGTCCAGAGGCTATATATATATGCACAGGATGTTTGCCAATTAGCTCATGGTAAATTTAAATAGAATACAACCCCCAGACTTAGTAAACCCTCAGCTGTGGCAGCTCAGCCATAGCCACTTGTCCTCACCCCAACACCACAATCAGCCTGGCAGCCCATGTAAAACACTGTTGGCTTTAACATGCAGAGTTGTATCTGCAGTGCTGTGGAGCACTGTAATACAGATCGAAGCATTTTCAGTATCTGTCAAAGGAGGCCTGAGCTGGTTTTAGAAGAAGCAGGACTGCAGTAATAAATCTGATCCCTTGAAGCTTGAGTTGGAAGTTGTACCCTCCTGTCAGCAGGTTCACTGTATGATGTATTGTGAAGCTTTGGCTGCAAAGAAGCTGTAGCCTGCAGTTAATGAGCTGTTCAAAGTAGCTGTGAAATTTTCAGCTTAATTAAGCCAAGTTTAGTTAACAGTCATCTTCCAAAGATTTTGTGTGTAGAAGCAGGCTCTGGAAATGCCCAGCTATGCACTGTAGGAAAGTGCTGTGTACTTTCCTGAACTGAGAAATTAAGAGCTCATGTGGTAAGAGATAATGCTATTTTACAATGTGTTTAAAGAAAGCCCCTGGTTGTCCCAGCATGTTGGGGAGCTTCACAGTTTTTTCTATTTTTAAAGAGTAAAGAAGCATAAACACTTTAAAACAGTCAGTAGATTGCAGTTCCTGTGTGATACTGATTGAAGATCTACAGTAATTTTTTCACCTTTTTTTTAGTGATGATACATATGCAATTCTTTTCATTGTTATCTGTTTCTTTATAAAATAATTGATCTAGTTTGTTTTTGTGCTTTGGCCTTCTTCCCTTTTTCTCCTGATAGTGTAGAAAATTTTGTCTGAGCGCTACTAGAACACCTGCTGAAGGCAGTGGAGACTGCAGTTCAGCAGCTGGGTTTCTTCAGCTTGGCCTTGGAGAAAGAGTAAATACTGTTTCAAAGATGTTGCCCATGACCCTGAAAGGTGAGAAAGGACTCATCATATTTTACAGAAACGAGTGTCTGGAATCTTAGGTGAGGAGGCATCTCCTCTCACCTCGGATGTCAATATTGCAATGGTCTGTTCTTCACATTGGGGACTTCTTACTGACATGGCTAGGGTAAAGCCCTGCTCTGATTACAGCAATACTAGTACTACTGTGCCTGTGGCAGCATACTTTTTGCCATTTGAGAGTACAGATATAATGGTATAGCTTTTTCCACCATAGAAATTTTTCCTGTATTTCTTGACTTGTGGAACTATATTTAGGACACAGTTCTAATTTAGACAAAGTCTAATACAGTCAAGCTTAGGACTGTGTGAGGGATGTTACCTAGCCTAGAAATGTTAGTGGGGGATTTGGATTTTTAATAATTTTTATATTGGAAAAGTCTCTGTTATGGGTATGGTGATAGTGGAAAGGAGGGAAGCATGCCTTTGTTAGAAGAGCTTTTTTCATTTGAGGAACTGGTATAAAGTACACCAGCAAAACCAGTTTTGCTAATGTTAGCTCCGTTTGCAATAAGGAAGTTTCCCAGGACACTTGTATTATACCTATGCCACAACTTAAGGATTGTGGAAGTCAAATGGAAGTGAAGTGACAGCCTGGTACATTCAGCACATGGAGCCCTTTTCCTCCTTGTCAAGCCTTTGGACTGTGATAATTTCTGCCAGCTGATGTCTATGAGCCACTTAGCTGCTTTTATGATGCCTTTGCTGCAGGAATTTCTAGCAGTGAGAGCTGCAAGGAACTCTGTGAGCACTCTGAATGCTGCCACCACACTGGTGGTTTTTGGAATCTTTCCTGTTTTGTACAGACAGATTTAACAGGAAATAGTTTGGCTGAGGTATGAAATCCTAATGTGGGTATTAGCAAACCTTTGGGAAGAAATGGCATTTTTTTGTCAGCAAGACTTTGTAGACTAGACCAGGCAGAGAACAAACAGAGGGGAACAGTCCTTGAATTAGTACAGATAAATGATTGTTAATGGCCTTTGTCCTCTGTTGCTGTTTGTGTGCCTTTTGCTGTAGGACACTGCTCTTTGGAAGGGGCTGTAAGTGGCTCTGTATTCTGCAACTTCAAATTATTAAGGAAAAGTTGAAGTCTTGGTTAATTAATTGCATTGTTTAGAACCAATTTAATGTTAATAATTATCTCATGAAACTTTCAGAGTTATGTTTGAGTATGGGACAAATACATGTAATAATATATACAATAAGTATGGAAGATAATGAATTACCAGGTGTGATTCGATGGCAACTTGATGGTAATGCCAAAAGGCAATTTGTGATAGAAATGTCACACCACAGCTGCTTCTGCAGCAGAACCCCCATTTTACTGCCTGTTTCTGCTTAACCTTCTTTATTTCTCATCCATGGTGCTCTATAGTTTTTCTTGAACTTCTACAGTCACACACAGTGGCGGTTTCTTCCTGCAGCTCCTTTTCTTCCTTTTGCCACTGTGTTCTACCTTTGATGCCACTTTCATGGTTCTAAAGCTCGTAAATACACATATCCATAATTTTGGGGGACGCAAATAGTACATGTCCTCTGATAAAACTCATACCAGCTCTCTCAGTGCTTTTTTTGTTGAAGTGTTTTTGTTGGGTGAAGGTCTTTGAGGAAGGTCTAGTTTCTTCCCACCCACTGGCATATGACACTACCCTAGAAACGATAGAATCTTGCTTACAAAGAGGCATAGCTACTAAACAGATGTCTCCCTGAAAATCTTTATTTAGTACACACAGTGTACTCTTAACCATTTGCACCAAGGTCAATAGCCCTTAAAAGGCCATTATTATAAATCAATCTGATATTAGAGGAGTATTTTCATAGATGTGTACAAACCCACAAATAAACCAATCATTTTTTTTCCTGGAACTTCAGATAAAGTGCAATAAACTTATTTCTAATTTGCTGTACTAGAAAAATGATTTTTCATCAGCTTTCAAAACTGCAATACTGTTCTTTACTGTTTTCCATAATGGCATTTTAAATCGTGGGTATGTTCTTGTGTTGCCTAACAAAAAGTAGTAACATTATGGAGAAAAACAGATAGCACAAAGCATAAATTAGTTGATGTGTAAATTGCTTGATTATAGTTTGTGGATATGAATTTTAGTTATTTAACTATGAATAGAGACAGTCTTAAATGACATTAAGCATGGACTCCTAGTCTTGTATGCTCAGCTAGTATGGACACAGTTTCATAGTAAAAATTAGACATTTTTCATCTATTTTTGTAACCATGTCAGTTCAGATACTTGCTGTGCAAAGGGAATATCTGCATGAACAGTTGTGATCAAACTGAACTTTGATCTGAAATGGAAATTGATTTTTCTCCTTACTGGGTATTTTGAAATGACTTCCCAAAGTATTGAAGCTCAGGCTAGTTTGTGACAGGTTTTTTTTCACAAGGACAGAGTGGAAGAAATTGTTACTTTTCCTCCAGATACACTCCCAACAACTGCCATCATTCCTGTTTTTTGTAGGATCATGTTCATTGTGTCTCTAATGTGATCAGTTGCTCTTTTATGTGTTTCAATAGCCTTCAGGGCTGCCCATTATTTCTCACACTTGCAGAGTTAGTGTCCATTACACTTGTGACTGTATGGTAGAGCACAGTTGAGTGAGCCTTGCAGATGTGGAGAATTTGGTGCCAGACAAAACTTTCTAGCCTGTTTAAAGTCATCTGTGTGCCAGTGGCTGGAATGGTAATGATCTTCATTAATATAACAAATAGCCAAGTGCAGATATGACAGAAAATATATGCTAAAGTGAAGTAATTTAAGTAAATGTGTGATTTTGCCAAAAAATAGTCTGTAAAGTTAGGCTTAGCACAAAAAAGTGCTAGCCTGCCTTGCTGGAGATAGGTTTGCATGTTGTGTGGAAGCTCTGTATTGAGCCTCAGCCGTCATTTCTTTCACACTTTATCATTTTCCACCTCAGTCCATGGAAAATAAAATCTAATTACTGGGGATATGTTATTTTTTGTTCTCTAAAATTTCCTTGCCTTTTTTTATAGCATCTTTTCAAAATGCCTTGCCATCTATAAACATTAGGCTGTTAAATTTTTGAAGCTCATGACAATGTTGTTCCATAGATCATGCATTTGCTGGCATTTGCAGGGTAAACACCCTCCAACCGGAAACTAAGCAAGCTCAGTCTCTGTGGTACACACCGTCCTCGTATGCCCTGGGATCAGGAGTCCCTAGCCTGTTTTCATGTCACTCACATGATGTTGTTTCACACTTGGGAGTACATCTTTGGGTCAGCACTTCCTCGCTTTTGGAAAATACTTCTCTTTTTAGAGAAAGCAATTGCTCGATTCTAACTGCTCTTAGTAACATAGCAGCTTTGTAGTGCTAATGAGTAGGTACTTCTAAGCTTTACAGCTCCTTTCAAAGTGAAGGTTAGCATCAGAGAGATAGAAATGACCCAAAAGAAATTCGGACAGCAACAGCAAATCCAGGACAGATAAACAGAATTGGCTGGGAAAGGTCTTCAGTATTTTCAGCCATTATTTTACAACCAGCAGATTCCTCTTTTAAAAATCCTTGAGACTGATCACATTATGCCTTGGCAAAGACTTTTGGGATCTAGAATGATATTTTACTAAGTGACTTGTGAGTCTCCTCACTCAGGCAGGAAGATAAAGGAAGATAAGATGGTCAAATAGAAAAATGTTAACTTTGAATGATGTATCATGGCCAGTCAAGGCTGTTGTGCAGCTTGTCTGCTTTGTGACAGATAAGCAACTGTGGTGCAAGGACTACACATGGGGTTTAGGTTAAAAATTCTCATTTAGCTTTGTCTAAATTATAGAAGCTTTTTTTTTTTAATCTTGTGACTGGAGTTGTGGTTATTTATTTTTCTGTGGGCTTTTTTTTTCTGGATACAAATTATACCAATTTTGCTGAAGCAACATCTTACTCAAAGGCTGAATCAATGTGATATTTGAAAAAAAAAGTGGGATTATATATAAATTATCTAAAAATTGTTTCTCATTCCAATAGCTTGAGGATTTCAGATGTCATTGCTAACATTCAGGAATGACTGACTGTGCTTGTGTATTCAGCTCAGTTGGGTAACTTTTGTTCCAAGTGTGTTGCTGGGAGGGTAGAGAGGAGAAGGTCATGATCCATTGTGGAAAATGGATTTAGGGAGACAAACAAGTAATGATACACCCTATTTGTGTTAGCAGGCAGCAGCACACATAGTTTGTACAGGTCTTTGTAACTATTTTTGATAATCAGTCTGAAAAAGTGGAAAGAATTAGTGCTAACAAGAAATCCCATTTTGGAATGTAAACTCTCTGGGACAGGGATCATATTTTCCTGTATGTTTATAGGGCTGTTGTACATGTCAGTGCTTACACAGTGCAAATGTAAAAATAAAATAGAGACACAGATGATGATGTCAGGAAATGAATTCTCTTGTCAATTCACTCTCTGTAATGACATGTACTTTTCAAAAAGACATGAACTCCTTTATGCATAAGGAGAGTACAAGAGTTGCATGTGCAATTAGAATTAATTTAGTTCAGAAATAGATGAGTTGTTCATCTGCTAGCGTAATTAATGATAGCACTGGTATCCAGTGTCCCAGTTATTTACAGTACAAAAAGAAAATTAACACTAAAGCTATCAAACTGAAGGTATCAACTGAAGGAAAAAAATCAACCTTATTATATCAAAAGAATGTATTGCAAATTTCCATATATTTGCATGGCTATGATTTTATAATTAAATGTATTTGGAATGAATTTTAATCCCTGATGCCTTAAAGTAAAAGAGGTGAAAGCATCAGGGCAACCTTGTTATGTTGGGTTGTACATCTAATGGTGCCACTGCCACCTGCAGTAAGTGGCTATGTCCTGCCTGGGGTCAGTGGAGCTGTGCAGATGGGGAGGACTGCAGTGGAGCCCATCCCTGGAAGGACATGAGGAGATGGATTCATCTCTTCTTAGAAAGTGATTTTCTTAAACTATTGCATTAAGCCTGAAGGAAATGAACAGAGCTATTGACTGAAATGAACAGTGGGTTCTTTTGGTGACTGCTGACCTGGTTGTCTCTTGGGAATATACTAAACAAAGATAAAAAACTACTGGCTAATATTCCTTCAGAAGCAAAACCAGGGGACCCGTTAACCACAGCATTCCCAGTGCTCCTGTCTGATGTTGTCTGGAATGGTCCATCCTTCCTCCCTGCCTTTATCTTTCTCTTTGAGGGCACTGCTGGCCAGTGGATATGGGTCAGGAGCCCTGGCAAGCTGAATCCCAGGGTAGCCTCAGTACTTGACATTGTAGGTCTAGTAATTAGAAAATAAGAGATAGTTAAGAATGAAAGTACTTGGGGTTTCTTTGATAAGATCTTGGATCCTAAGGGAGGTGCTGGAATCACCTGAAATTTGCCTTGGTAGTAAGATATTAAAAAATATGGTCTGAAGCAATATGGTCTCAATTGGGATTTCAGCTTCTCGTAACAATTTTTTCTCTCTTGCCTGAGTGGGCAATGTCAACATATATTCTGAAGTCCCCAAAGGATGGGTAAGGGGCTGGCAGCTCTTTCTGGAGCAGAATGTTGACCTTAGAATGGCCCAGTGCCCTGGAGAAAACAATGTGATTTATTTAGCTTTTAAATTATTAAATTGGGATTAAGTCAGATACGTAAAAGACTGTCGTGTAATTCATGGTTTTGGCTCAATCTGATACTGCACAGAGATTAAATAACTGTTTCCTGGGATGTAGAAGGAAGTTTTAATATAGGCCAAGTGGCAACGTTCTTTTGTGTTTTCAGGGAGGCAGGAGACAGTATCATCTTGCATCCAGGAGTAGAGGATTGTGTTCATGGGATTTGCTTTCTCCAATTTGATTCTTCTTCATCTGAACTAGTAAGGAATTCTCTTGGTCTATCTAAATGACAGAGGTAGAGCAGTAATGCCCAGAAGAACGTGAATTAGTTTTGAATGACCAGGCCAGCCCAAGCAGCAGCAGTAGGAGAGCTGTATAAGCATCAGGACTGATGTGTGTGGAATACTGTGGTGATACAGCTATAGTACTTCCAGTCCTGGAGCAAACCAAGTCACAGCTACCTTTAATATTTGCCACCCTGTGTCCTGCTATGTAGATGACTTCACAAAAAGCTGAGGAGATCAAACCTTGAACAAGATGAGGAAGGAGTCCAGAGCTGCACTTTTTGTTCAGCACAGCCTGGCCAAGGACTCTGTGGCTGTGACAAAGCATGGGACTCTAGACAAAGTAGGACAGCAGGTTCCCAGCAGTGCAATAAGGACTGCAGTTCCTGTCAGCAGCGGATTAAATCCCAAGGGTTGGGGAGTTCATTGTGCAGGAATCTTACAGGGAGGTCAGCAAGTCCATAAGGGTTTTTTCTAAGCTTGCACTTTTTGGTCTTGTGAAGATGGGAAAATGTGTCTCAGCAGGGCAGTGGCAGAGCCCAAAGTGTAGCAGTGCAGAGCTCCAGCTGCCCAGGGAGCTGCATATCTTTTCTTCTACATCTCTTACCTCTTGGAGTATTCCCGTATGATTTTGACATACCTCATGGATACTGGGGGCTTTGAAGCACTCTTTAGCTTGCTTCTGCAGTTCCATGTGTGAGTAGCATATGCAGGCTGGCAGAAAGGAAAGAGGGCAGAGGTTTGTTATCCTGCAGCAGAATTGCTTCCAGAAGTAACTGTTAAACAGACAGCAGGAGGTTCTGCACTTGTTCTCTCTCAGTCTCTTTCTGATAAAACTTTGCTTAGTTTACAAGTCAAAAGGTGATTTTTCTAACAGCCAATATTTCTAACTTGCACATTTGGGTTTGACAATCAAGCTGTTTTCTGTCTGAATCTTACTTCATTGCCAGTAATAAAAATTCCAGCTCGCTCAGCCATGGTTATATTGGTTTTGCAGAGCTAACAGTAGTAAAGGCTTGTTTTTGTCCACAAACTTAGCAGATTAGGTCTCAGAGAAACATCACCTAGACAACATATGTATAGAAAAGTGGTCTTTTTTAATTGGTGACTTAGCCTGAACCAAACACTACTGAAACAACTAAATGCCTCTTTTACCATCTTCAGCCTCTGTGCATTCCCTCGCCTAGGTAAAGGAGAAGAGCTCTTACTTTGGAAGTATTGATGAGGCTTATGCAAATTGCTATGTATTACTGATTATTCCAACAAAAATATTCCATGTTATAGTGCATACTTCCTCTCCTTTCTTGGTTTTAGTACCACTATTTGACTCTCTGAAGTGAAACCATATATTAGCAACCAGTACTTTTTCTCATCGAATGTTTAAAGCTCTGTTAAATTGCTGATGGGCTCTGTTCCTCTTGTATGTCCTCTCACTATCATTATTTCCTTACTTCGATGATGGCACACAATTTCTGTTATGATTAATCCTTCATAGAAGTGACAACAAGAAAAGAGGAATCTGTGGTTTAAAGAAACATGAAAAACATATCTACTTAATTTTTATTTGTTTACTCTGCAGTCTGTCACCAGTATTATCTGTCTTCCAAGCCTCCTGCTGTTTGTAGTTTTCTTGCTGTTACAGAACTTGTTATCAACATACAAATGTCCCTTTGAAATAGGAATGTAATTCCAAAATCTTTGATCCATCTGTGTTCTCTTCTTTGCTTTTGCGCCTAACTTCTAGGAATGAACAAGGTATGTATTTTGTAGTACAATAAAATTCATGATTTGAGAGTGTCTTTTGAAGGTATGGAAGAAACTTCAGTCATGGAAAAGGCTGTGGCTGCAGTAAAGTGATGCAGTCCCTCTTTGATAGCTACCTTGATCTTTTATTGGAGAGAAGTTGTGTGTGGTAGGTTGTCAGCTCCTGACAGAAATGTCTCCTGGTTGTTTAACCATGGCACTTGTTCGTGGTGGTGCTGGAAGCATGGGAATTGTTCATGCCAACCCATGCACTGTGCAAGCTCTCCTGCATTATTACTACCTTGAACATATATTGCTGTTAGCATTGAGAACAACTTTAATGAAAAAAAGAACAAACAGGAAAGATTACAGTACTGTAAATTGGCACCTCTGAATCTTGAGTGTACAACTTGGAACCAGGGGAGAATTTCTCTCAGAAGCTCTGTGTGCAGCTCAGGCTAGTCCTGAGCCATGACCTTGGGCACACATTGTGTGTCCCTCACAGGACATGCTGCCTTTCATCTGCTTTCATGGATCTTGGACACCTACAGGCAGCAAACCATGGACTAGTTAAATTGTTCTAGTATTTCATTGCTCTTTTTTTCTGAGGAGGCTAAAGCATATTCGTTATTCCATAATGGGAAGTATCCTGGTTCTCATGCAAATTCTGGCCATTCATTTGTTAAAAGATGGTCATCCCTTGGTACATGCTGGCACTTCTTGCACTGAAGCTGTAAGTGCACACGTGCTTGAAAAGCAGTTATCTGGTGGTAGTGTTTTGCTCAATAATGAATGAATTTCTCCTTATTGGACAAGAGGAGTAATACATCCTTGCAGTGACGCTATGAAGGCAATGTGGTCTGTACCAGTAGGAAGATTTCTTAGTCTGATTTCCCTGTATGCTGAAACATGGAGGGGGTACCCTGTGTATGAGGGGCTCTTGTGATAAAGGATAACCTGTATCCTAAAAATTATGCTGACAGCACTGAAATTTGCACCATCCTTATTTAGAAAGGAAAGTACTTCCAAAATGTCATGCATTTTTTGGTGGACATGCTGCGTGGTCACAGATGTGGGGTAGTCCCAAGGTATCTTATGGAAAATCAGCAAGCAGTATCTTTTGGTTTGCCTTTCTTAATTGATTTGTCTCCCATTTAAACAAATGCTAAGAGACTTTTCTAACAGCTGGGTGTGCTGTGCCTTCTGTATTGGAATTTATGGAGAGCAGTTAAGGGTCTAAGATGTGGTGAAAGCAGGACTACGTCTTACTATACAGATGCTGTGCACTTTGTAGCCTCCTGAGGAACTTGTGAAGGCTTCTCTAGTGGGGCATGTTTCAGTGACTGTCAAGTATTTATCATGTGACATGTCCAAGCTATTCTGTCTCTGTCCTGGTTAGAGGATAGACACCCATATCTTGTTTAGGAGTCAGCGTATCTGTTAATTAGGGATTCTGGTAGTAGTCACTTGAGGGTTAAACTTCCCAAAGATTGTTTTCAACATTGTTTTTCTTCTGCTCTTTCTCTTCCTCATTACATTTGTTCTCCTGAGAGCCTGTTTCACCTTATTATGGAGTTTACATCCTACCTCCATGGGTGCTGCCTGTTCCATTTTATTGCAAAGACTAAGAGATCCTCTGCTGTGCCTGACAGAAAACTAAGCTGAAACACACTGATCTCTGTGCAAATCCTTGTACCAAGCAGACTTTGGGGCCACTTCCCAACTGCTGCCTGCTGGATCTCCTTGTCTTTTCCGATTTGGAGCAGGATGCATTATTCTGAGATTATTTTCCCTCTGGAGTTTGTACTGGGGAGGTTGCTGGTCTTTGCTTCTAAGCCCTGTGCAGATCAATAGGGAACACAGGAACATAAACAAAACCAAATTAGACACTGCCAGTTTGAGGTTTCCCCCTCTGCGGGGCCCTTGTGGTTCCTGGGCTCAAGCTGTGAAAGGAGGCGACTGTGCTGCCACAGCAATCTCTATCCCATGGCAAAGGTTGAGATCCTGAGGCAGCCTGGCCATTGCTGAGTCTGCCAGGGGAATGGTGTTTGCTCTGATCTTTCTAACATTGTTCAGTTTTCCTGCAAAGTTAGCGATTCAAAAGGCCCAGTTTTCAAGCTCTGAGGGGGGTTTACGGGTTTTCTTTCTTTTTCTTCCTTGGACCAAACCTGTTCACAGGCCAGGTGTAAAGTTTTTGGATGGCTAGTGTGATTTTTTTCTTTGGAAGCCTACACAAAACAGATTTAGTACTAAACAGTCTTCCTTTTATAGTCTGTTACACGCAGAGACCCTTTCAGTTTACATTTGCCCCGTTCCTCACAGTGAAGATTATGTTAACGATGCTTAATACTTTCTTCTGCCTTCTTTTCCTAATCTGTTTGTTTATTCCCATTTATTTCTGGCATAGTTTAACTAAAGCTGAGAGTTCAGTCAAACTTTCTGGCTCAAACAGTTTCAATGCCTCTGTGCAAACTATCCCTTCATTACACTCAGTATACTGATGCCCTTCCTTTAGAAAATGAACACTATTTGAAAGAATTTGTTTTTGGTAGCTGCAAGGGTGGTTACATCTTGCCCTAGATCATTGTAAAGTACTGGAGAAGCTCTGCAGGCTCCCACAACTTCTCTCTAGAAAAAAAATCTCTGAACTTTTTAATGTGCATAGTGATATGTAGCTCTGCTTTCTATTCAAGATCACTTAATTTTTTTTTCACTTGCTGAATTCATGCATACACAGTGCTGATTTAGGACATAACATTTTCTGTATAAAAGAGCAGTAAAGTGCTGCTTTTGGTGATCTACCTCAGTGTAACAAATGCCTTTCCTTTTGATGCAGCATTAACCTTTCATCTGACATATGGATGCTTTTACTATTCAAATAAAGAGAAGTTTAGGAAATAAACAGCAGATAGAGGTTAAAAAACTTGCTGTACAGTCATGGGCAAATTTAAGCATATACATATTGCTAATGAGATGCCATAGACCTGCTTTTCTGTCAGAATTAGGGTCATCTGCAGCAGAGTGGAGGAAGGTTGCTGATGTCTTAACTGCTCTGGAGAGCAAACCCTCCTTGATCAAGTGGTGCTAGAGTCTAGGTATTAAAAGAAGATGGATTTTTTTAAATGAAAGCTTCCTTGGTGATCCATGGCAGGGACATGAGCCACTGGGGAAAAGAAAGAGAGAAGGAATAGTTAGTAGTCCTAAAATTCAACATTCTGGATATGAAAAGCTATTTTCTGGGCCATGCAAATTGGCTAAACTTGTGTGGATCGAGTGCTCTTGTTTGTGTATGTGGCTGATTAGCATGAGCCCTCTACCCAAGATTGTTGGTCTGTGTCAATCACATGTGGGTCTAACAAAAAATGGCATTCTGCAGCCAAGTCCAGTTTCTGATGACTCAGCAGGTTGGGTGTACAGCCAAGATATGTGCCCTTCAGTGACATGGAAACCACAGCCATTCGTGGAAAATAGGGCTCTTTTCCTTTCCGTGAAACAAGTGGAGCAAAAGAGTTTGCAAATACGGCATATTTTCTAGATTATATGATTGCTTTTTAAGAGCATGCCATGAAAAAATATCACTTTAAAGAAATGTCACTAAGAAAAGGCAGCAATTAAGTGTATCCAGTTTGGTCAAGCTCTTACGCACACAAAGAAGAGATGCAAAATGTCAGTGTCTTGTTTATAAGAAAAAAGTTAACTCATGGGGGAAAAAAGATCACACGAAGCTGTGAAATGTGTCCCTTTTCCTGTCTTTATGGTAATTCAAGCCTTGCTCTTAATGTAAACCTAATTTTGTGTTGAAATTATTGTACCCAGAAGAAGAAATGGTAAACCGGTCTTTTTTGTAACCAAGCAGATTATAAATTTATTCTATGCCAGGCCGGAAATTTAAAGCAAAATAGTTTTATAAGGATATAAATCTCTTATGCTTAAAAGAAAATCATTTTCCCACAGTCATTCAGCATGATTAAGGTTTAAATGAAACTAATACTTGATAAATTACTGGGTTTATGTCTAAAATAAGAATGATCATGATTTCTTTACATGAATATACATTTGTTTGCTAATGCATCTTATTGAAAAGGGATTTTAACCAACAGCCTATCAGTCTGCATGCATACAAGCTGCACTGCAGATAATCTGCAGTTTAAAAGTACTGATTATTTGGGAAAAAAGTCTCTAGATGACGATCCCCATGTTCAGATAACCTTCAGAACTGCAAGAGCAGGAGCAGGTCAGGGGAGGAGGAAGGATGGAAGGGGCTGTGGGGTGAGGTGGGTGGCCTGGGGCAGAGCTCCTGTGCCACCCACCCACACACTGCCCAAGTCCCACAGCTGGCACAGGTGACCCCGAGTGCCTGTGGTGCCTGGGACCTTCTCCTGAGAGAACACCCCACAGGTGTCCTGGCACAGGGTTCAGGAATGAGCTGTTGGAGTGCACAGAGTCCACTGCAGGGTGGAAGTGCTCTGGGGCACAAAGGAGGTGATGGGCACTGGGTAATGCCAGGCTGGAATTGTATCAAAGCTGCTCCTTAGGTGTTGAGGTGAAAGAGGAGCTGCTCCTGGGAAGCTACCTGTCTCTGAGGCTAAGCAGGAGAAGCTGATAGGTATTTGTACTCTGTGCAGCAACGTGTACATATAAAGATAAAAAGAGATGAAGTCCTGGGGAGAGTACAGGTGCTCAAACTTCTTTCAGTGCAGTGGAACCATGCACAACTCATTTTTTTCATTTTTCAGTGTTTGCAGTATACCCTTAAACCCAGTGTTGTTTTTACTTTGGAAAAAGGAATGTTTCTTTAGGGAGTGTGAAATCAGAAACAGAAGCTGATGCTACCTGGCTGAGAAGACCATTTCTGAATTAATTTTCTGGCTGTTTCTGTAATCACCACCACCTTTTGTTGCATGTTTTCAGTTGATAATCGTAAATATTTCTACACAAACTCAGGCAGCGTTTTAGCAAAAATGGAATGTCTCGATTTCTTAAAATAGTGATTCTGGCCAAAGCCTTTTCCTCTTTGTCTTCTGAACTGTCAGCAACAAAGATTTAAGAACTTTCAGTGGAGGTTTTAATGACTGGCTTTGTATAAACAGTGCAGCTACCCAGTTGTGCATGTAATGTAAGACTTGCTGGTGCTTTGTAACAGAATCCCAGACTATTTATTTCCCTCTTTTTAGCAGAGCATTTTTGGGAATGGCAATATAACATTTTAATATACAAAACTCTGAGATTTATAGTACTTTGTGATATTCTTTAACTGCCTTAGAAGTCTTGTATAGGCAACCAAACTATAATTTTTTAATGGAAGTGCTACTTATGGCATCTATTTTTAAATGATTAAATTTTTCCTTCTGATGTTTTGAACTGTTTATTGTAGAGACCTTAGAGTTATTCAGTAATACACCATTAAAATAAAACATTTCGGATATCTGGATGAGTTTTCTGACTTTGAAAAAAAAAATCTAGATTTAAAAAAAGAAGGCTATTGCATAATCCTTCCCATATGAATGTTGTGAAAAATAGCTTGTAAGATTTTAATTAATCAAGTACAGACAATAAAAAAAGCAGCAAATTTGGAAAATGGCTAAAATGCAATTACTATTCTTGGAACAGTTTGCCATTAAATTAGCTAATGGTGACTGTGTTGCCGTCCAGAACTTCGCTTTCTAAATCTTAAACAAAACTGGTAATAAAGTAGTTTTATAATGTCATGTTTGTAAAAAGGGGAAAAGGGAGATATTCAGAAAATATTGCCTTTAGGAAATGAGTTAATGAGTGAGCTTTATTTCTTAAACTATAATTTCAGGGACATTTTTGCAGTACCAGAAGCTTCTGCTCCATTAGAGAACTGTGATGCGGGTAATGATTTTTGTCCTTTTACGGTTCTTTTGTTCCTTTTATTCTTGTAAAATTAAAACAATGAAAGGGTGAGATCCTTGCTTTTTTTCATACAGTCTTTCTGTGTAGTACGTGCTGCTTGGCTGAGGGTTTTCTCTGAACTAAGAGAATTTTGCTCATGCAATATGCCATGTGGGAAGCACACTGAGATGATGGAAGAGAGGATGGGTCAGCAACCAGTGTTTTCCCTGCGTTGCTCCTGTGCAGCTCACCCAGGTCAACCTAGATTCCTGTCCTGTGTGAAAGCCTGACAGAGTTTACAAAGATGAAACCAACAAGGTTCAACTGAAATTGCATTAAATTAAGAGGCCAAAGCAAACATAATTTGGTAGGAATTTATTTTGTGGTGGGATTTGTAGAGTCATTTGCTGTAAATGTTTCCTGACACAGTACACTAGTAAGCTCTAGGTTTGGGGTGTTTTTTTTTGGTTGGTTTTGTTTGTTTGTTTGTTTTTGTTTGTTTTTGTTTTGCTTGGGGTTTTGTTTGTTTTGTTTTATTGTTATTTCATCAGACTTCAAGAACTGACTTTAATTTGTCTGGGGTCTGCCTTAGGGGTAATGTGTGTTTGGGTTTGCTTGTGTGCAAAATCTTCTGCCAAAAGAGTGCCATTGTTTCTAAGAGCGGTATCATAAAAAATAGCTATTTGGGCCATACTAAACTCCTGTAAATGTTCTCTGTTAAAATCTGTAGTAGCTTGGGACCAGGAACTTGATAATTATTTGGAGTCTGGTGGGTCTGAGCTGCCCTTAAGAATCCAACTTGATTTAAGGCTTTGTGGAAGAAATAATACTTCGAGGAGGAACAACTTCTTGATGGGTAGCTCTCTTTATTAATTTTGTGTTTTTGTTTGAACGATCTGACTGTAAATATTTTCCCGTCATATAAATGGTGTTGATGTTGTATGGGAACAAGCAATGTTTAGAATGAAAAGAGAATTAAAATCAGATTATTTAATCAAGGCAGAAATTACAGCATATTGTACGTATTGGGAAATAAGAAACTGTTGATGGAAAAGGGAGAAAATGCAAAAGAATTGGAAGAAATCACATTTGTGTCAAGTTCCACGAATGCTTGAGAATGGAATGCACAGTATAATTATAAAAATGTGATGTTAATAGGAAACACAAAACTTCATCTTTCTTATTTTTTATGACAGTAAACAAATGACCACTAAATACATAGTGATGCTATGGCTGCAAGAAGCATATTTTTAAAGTAAACTGAAATGTTGGTAGACAGAAAGTTATTTTTAAACTTCAGTAAGTTCTATTTTTCCATTGTTTAGAAATAGCCAAAGGAAATGGCTGTGTATAATGGATTAACAGTTTATACATTTTCCTGTCCACAGCTGAAAAGAAAATTAATAATGTATTGGTGTGTAGAATCTGAGCATTCAGTGTAAAGTTATACATTTCACAGGCTTTCATTTGTAGTCATTGTCAGAGCTTTTCCAAGTATTTCTAACCTCCCTAAAGTGTTTTTCCTTTATGGAATTGTGGATGCTTTTTCTCAAACATTTCACTTACTGGTGTATGTGGTGACTGGACTTATTAAGCTGACAGTATATTAGGATAAGTCATTAAAATATTATAGTCAGATGCCAGATGTCAAACAGTTAAAATTGTCTTAATACGTTTGTTGAAGCTATGGGCTATTCTTCATCCCGATAACTATAATTTTTATACATTCAGTATTTTGAAAACCTTCTGCCTCTCAACCTTACTTTTATACCACCCTGTTCCTCCAGCCCAGAGTCTCACCAACCAAAAAAGCCCAAAAGAGAACCTATGCTTTGGTTGTGTTGCTCTTTGTCAGGAACGCAGGGAATTAGAATACTATTCGTTTCTTTAAACAAATTCCGAAGTTTTTCCAAGATCAAGCTCAGAGAGAGAAGAGCTTTAATAACTCTATTGGACTTCATTTGGATTAAACAATTTGTGCCTGTTCCCACTGACCTCATTAGAAGCCACCCTGGGCTGTGGGTGTGAAGGGGCTGATCTCACCTCTCTTTTAGCCCACATTTTGCTTGCTTTTCACTTGGGCGCTGCAGTGCTGTCCACAGGCACCCGTGTGTCACAGAGGGAAATCCCAGCTTACCCTGACAGAGGGAACCTAGGAGTTTGTGGGAATGGATAGTGCTGTAGGGTTGAGGCCACGTTAAATTTTTATAATGCAATAATTGTGGAGCACATACGATTCGTTCCCTTTTCATTCCTTGTTTTGAATGCCTCTCTTCAGACTATTTGAACATTTTATGGAAGGCCTTTTGCTTGGCTGGAAAAGGCAGGACAACATCTCTTTCTATAAATGGAATAATAATTGCACTGTGTGCTGGCCAGCAGAGACCAACATCTGGATCCTGGCTATCGGTTATCTCTTAATCATAAATATGTAAAACGTCTTTCTCCTCAGCTGCTCTTTGCCAGAGCCCAAGGCATAGTCAGGAGAATAGAGTTATTGGCTGTGTATTCCTTGCCTGGAAAGTCAAGAGAGATCCAGTGGAACAGAGTGATAGTGGATTAGGATGGCATTTTAACTCTGCAAATATGCTCTTAAGAAACTCACAATTCGCCTCTTGCCTAATGGTAGCATTTTTACCCTTTGAGGTTTTGGAGCAAGTAGAGAACAAAGGAAAATTTATATGTTAAGAAGAAACACACTTCATGTTAGTAAAAAGTGCAGCATAGACAGTGAAAGTAATCCTCCTGTTTGGTGCAGTGGGGAACATACTAGTTCAGCTGCATCCCCCAAGACTGAGGATGGCTTTGCCTCTACTCGGTGACACTCCAAAGTGCTGTCTCTGCTGAGATGAGAAAGGATGTTGGTGAGGACTTTTGTGTGTCTTTAGAAGAGATTATGACTGCATATTTGAAAGGTGTTGAGTTGGCTGGAGTGCAACAGATTCTTTTCATTGATTTGAGCAGAAAGTGAATCTTTGTCTAAAGAGTAGGAGAAATAAAACTGGTAGTTCTGTAACCTAGCCCTGAGGCACAGAGGATTTGAAGCCTTGTAAAAATCAGTCTCTAATTAGTATAAGAATTTTGGTTGGAATATGATCTGAATGCATACCCATGTTGGAATTTGCAGTTCTGTATTTTGAGGCTTCCTTTTTCAGTAGCAGAAGTTTTCTTTCACCCTTTGTGTATTGATGTAACTAAACAGTTCTTAAGCCATTGTCAGTAATGTACCAGCTCTTTAAAAAAAGTCTGTTGATTTAGTGCAGCCTAATTTAATGGAAAAGAATGGGATATTTTCACACAGAGTTTAGTTGCTAGCACTTAAAAAAATATTTTAAAAGGCCTGTCTTTTTAAAATGTGACCTTTACCTCCTAATCTTAAGGGAGAAAGAGGTTGGGAAAGCAGAGCTGACTTGTACAGCTATGATAAACAGACATTTATCAAGTGCAGTCTGCCTACATGCTGGGTTGTGGAAGTCTATGGCATCACATTTCTGGTGAATAGAGCCCTTAGTTAGGGCTCTATCCCACAGTAAATATTTGAGGTTTTTCAGTCTATACAGCCCTAAAAGATGCAGATTTCGGCTTTGCAGGAGGCCTTCCAGTGCAGAGGGAAACTGGCCTGCTGTGGAAATGGGAAGCCAATTCAAGCATCGTCAGCTTATGTCTGGAGCTTGGTCAGCAGATCAGTCGCTAAAACACTGTCATCTCTTCCCTTTGGAAGATGCTTGGATGTCCCAGGGCTTCTGTGCCAGGTTGACCAGGTAAAGTTGACAATGTGGGCAGGGACAGTGAAGAATGGACTCTGTGGTTATAAAAAGGAAAGAAACCCAAATAGGCATAATAAGTATTCTGAAGGATGAGAAGGAATCTGTGGGAAAGGAAAATGAAAGCTGGAAAGTGAGGCTGGAGAAAATGCAGACCAGAATATGAACAGAAATGCTAAGGAAAGTAGACAGAGAAGAGGGAGAAAACTGGGGTGTATCAAATGTGCAGTATGTCCCACTTGAGAAATAACAAACTAGGGATTTGAAAGTTGCTAAAAGAAAAAAATCTGAATATTTCTGTCTCAGCTTTGGTGGAGAAGAGACCTCAAGCTCTGTGTCCTTTGAATACTGCAGAGAATACACACTTTTACTGAATATTTGCCATGGGTAACCTTTTTTCCCCCCTCTGTGGACTGGCAGCTTTGGAGATTCATTTCAAAACAGATCAAAACTTAGGAAATGTGGCTGCTTTTTATTTATTTACTTATTTATTTATAATTCTAGTTCTGCTTGCATGGAAAACCAGTAGTATAAACTCCTCAGTGTAGAGATAAAAAGGGTTCTGTTGTCAAGGGATGAAAACAGTTTTTCAAGCTGAACAGAGAATTATCTGGTGAGAAAAGTATTTTCAAAGAAGTTCAAATAAATGTGCTTTGTAGTGTGCAGGTCTAACAGGTGGGTGGATTGAAGCGAATTTAGTGCCTTCATGAGTCTGTTACTAGTGATGCAACAGCATTGCAAAAATGTGATCGCTGGATGATTTAATGTGCACAGAGCATTAAGAAGAATTATAGGCAGCTGATGTATCATTAAGAATGTCACTAAGAATTAGGGGCCTAAGTAATGTCTACTGTCTCCGGCCCTTTATCATGCCAATTCTTGCTAATTTATCTGCATTTCAAAAAAGAGAGCAGCCCAAGGACAGACAGAAAGATTTTGCAAGGACTAGTCTATGAAAGTGCTTTTTGAGGTGCTACCTCTTTTGTGCTTACAGGTATACATACATTTATATTTATGGGTAACTTGGCAAAGCTTTAATTTTCTCTTTTGCCAAATTGCAATCCTGAGGTCCCTTATTTTAGTTGTTACATGGGTAGCACTGTTTGAGATAAAAGGTGGATTTATGGTCAAGGAAGATTACACAGTTGTGTCTTTGGCTGAGTGATTTTACTAACTTAACTTCATGAACTTGGGCTAAAGACTTGCTTATGTGTTTGTACAGCATCTAGTGGAATGAGCTCTGCATATGATTGGAGTCCTTGGGCTCTATCACAGTACAAGTAATGAACAATAGTAAGTAAGTGGCAGTTGTATTATTTGGCTGCTTTGAGATATCTTAATTCCTCTTCTATGGGCATATATTCTGGAAATTTGTTGGCATCAGCTTGAAAACGAAGTACTTCTTCTTGCCTGAAGTTGTTGTTTCAGATCCTTACAGCACATAAGGCTGAGATCCTCCTAAGGCTACACACAAGCAAGTGTTTCTAAGAGTTAGCTTTGGAAGTTAGCAATGCTGCTCTTGCCACTGAATTGATTAGAAATCTGAGCCTAGATTTTTCTAGATCAGTGCAAAATATTTTCTGTGCCTTATTGTGTTTCTTTTTGATTTTTCTCTGAGACCTTTGGGATTGTCTACTTTGACAGATGGAGTGATACACTTCACTTGCAAGGAAGAAGCTGCAATATCTTTTATTGATTTAGTGAGTCAACAGAGTTCAATGGTAAATGTGACAGTGGCTTAACAAGATTTGATGGCAAGGTACACTTGATTATTCACAGGATAAATCTGATGTGCCGGGGAGACCCTCCCATTGAGTCATGAGGTTTGGGGAGGACTCCCTTTGGTTTTTAACTCCTCCTGTGGAGAGGGTTCCAGGTGTAGCTGGATCCAGTACTAGGCTCAGGTTTGGTTAACAGTTTGTTTCAAGGATTATGTGTGCACAACTCATCTAAGATATAATCTTTATGAAGTTTAGCAAGCTGTTAGTCACTTACCAAGGATCTGTTGTGACAAGGAATCTCCCAACATCAAGGAGTAACCTTGAGAGATGTCCCTCCTCAAGCAGGGAGCCCAGCATGCACTCACCACCATGCAGGACAGCCTGATGGCCCTGGGCTGGCCACTATTTATAGTGTGAGATGATTGACTTATAATCATATTTACATACTAGGAAGACATCTGTGTTGCAGCTCCACACACCTTATGGCTACTGAGTTGCTCTCCATCTCCTGAAAGCCCAACTTAAGCTAGATGCAGTCATCAGGACCCTGGGTGGTGGTTATTGCTTAGGTGGGAAAGGTGGAGAGGAGCACACTGCCACATCTATTATGCCATCTTTTAGCAGTTTGTTCCCTATATAGAATTTTTAGGTATAAGTTCTTTCAGGCAACATATGTATTTGTATGCAAATAGCTTATTTATTATTTATTCTTGCACCCTTCCTAACACATCAGTTACTGGGTATTTTGCCTTCCCTGTGGTGAAAGCAAAATTCAGGATACATTTCTTCCCAGCACTTGTGGCAGGGAACAAAAGAAGCTTCTCAGAAACAGCCCAGGTCTGCAGTGACTGCTGTAAGCTCACATGACACAGTAGAGCCTCCAGTTTCCTTCTCCAGCTCTGTGTCTAAGGGAGTCTTGTTTGCTTTTCTGCCTGTACACTCATTTTGTCTTTGAAAGCTCCTGTAGCAGTTCCCTCTTAAATATTGCTTGATCCACAGCCCATTCAGATGAACAAGCCCATTCAATCAGCAGAGGAAGAACATTGCTAAGTGTTGCTCCAGAGGAATTGAGGCTGGGGTGGCTCTTGGAGCTGTGTGTTTGCTGCAGAATCTATATACAAAAGTTAGGTAAGATTATTATTCTTGAAAAGTGAAATCTAGTCCCATTTCCAAAATTAGATGCCTGGATAAAACATAAGCAAAATAATCCCTCAGTAATATGAGGCCTTCAGTGGGGTTTAAATACTTTTTTTTTTTTATTAGCCACTAGTTTTATTTCAATATTTGGGAAAGGAAAAAGGACAGCTGGATTGTGGTCTGAAAATTAACACAGCTTGAGAAATAAAAGAAAATGAATCAAGGTGTTAGGGTTTTGCTTCGATAATTTGTGGAATTAGATGTTGTTGAAACATTATTGAAGGTACTACGTGGGAGCAGGTGCTGGTACAGGAATTCTTGGGCCAACACTTTGCTATACTGGAAGAACCCTCATAATTTCTCCTTGGTAGAGAATCCTTTGCCTTGAGGCACTGCCCAGCTGTTTGCAGGGGTGACTCTGCTTGCAGTTTAATGGTGCTCCAGTTTTTTGATTGGAGTCTTTGGGTCTGATTTCTAAGTTCCTGTTTAGGACAATGGAAGCAAAGCATTTGCTCCACATACTTAGTAAGCCTTGTAGCAGTATAGAGTTCAAGAGGCATTCACAAGACGGAAGAATATGATGACTTCATTTGCTCTGGGCATTTGGAAGAGAATCCTGAAGTCAAATCTATTTTGAGTTTGAGAAATCTCTTCTTGTCAAGTGCCTTATTCCACACATCGCCAGTGTTTTCTGGTGGGTGCTCTGTACCTGCACCTCTGTTTGCTCCCAAAGAGGTGCCCTGCATCCATTTGCAGTAGCTTGCTTTCCTCAGTCCTTCTGCAGGTGGTAATTTTTTATTGGTTTTGTCCTGTTTGTTGTATTGTCCTTCCAGACAAGAGCACCACAACATCTATGTTGATCAAAGCTGAAGGGAAATGGCAATTCCTGGGTGTTGCTTTTGTCTTTCTTCTACATCTCTTTCCCCCACTTCTCTTTTGGATGAACAGTAAAAACATGAAGGTCATGTTCATCCTTTGAATGCTTTCAGCTGCTGAGGAGGGGCAAACAAGACCCAAGTATCCACTTCTGTGCCTCAGCAGAGAAAGGCAGGATGCTCTGTGGAGCTGGGGATCACTCCTTTAATTGTTCAGTTATAAATTACAGTTTCAGTGCTGTTCCAAACATTTTCCCTACTCTGAGATTAAAAAAGCTCTAGAGTGGAGACAGGGGAAGAACAAGAAGTTGAAAATGTGTGTTGTTAGGGAGGGTCCACTTTGAGCTGCTAATATATCTGTTGTCCCTTGAACAGCAAGGTGTGTTTTTGTCATTCTATAAAGCTTCCAGTAATTTTTGTCATTTGCTTTATGAGACCATTCTGGTGTTTACTGAAGGTCAAAACTTACAAGAAATGTGTTTTGAACATGGGTACTGATATAAAATATTAATGAGTGGTTTCTTTTTTTAAAAGAAAGTTTGAGTTCGAGACTTCACATTTCATCTGCAAGTCACTTGCTTACATGTGCGTGTGCACTGTGAGAGGGAGTGAGACAGTGGTGAGAGCTGTACTTTTGATTTCAGTCTGTAAGTGTTCTCAGGGCTTTTGTCTGTGCTTAGTAGATGCTCTGGCTCTGCTTGTCAAAGATGCATATACTGTGTGCTGAGTCAGAGCCATAAAAAGTAAAATGTTTGATTTGGGGCTTATAGGAAAACAAAGAGCCAATAAAAATATATTATAGTGTCTTTTATCCTCCCCTTTAACAAAAGAGGCCACCCAGCCACAGGGGTACACTATTATTCAGTTTACACTAGCATGACAGAACAGTAAATTAAGGCTCCTTGGTGTGCTGAGGCAGGGTCAGCAGCCAGCAGCTCCTACCCTCATCCTAAACGTGAGGAAATTGCAGTTGTGGTTGGGTGCTTCCTCCCTCAGCTGAATCTGAATTGCAGAGAATTTTCTGTAAACAGGCCCCAGAAGATGGCACAGGGATTGATTGCAATTAAAGGAATAACTTTCTCCTGTTAATTTTGTCTCTGCACTGACCAAGGAAGGGAGTTAAACATTTTCTCCATGATTTTATGCTAGCCAGGAAGAATTTCACTTTTTCTGGCTCAAACTGCTTGATGTGTTTTTGTGCTTTGAAAACCTGAAAGCTTTGATATGGTGCATACTATGAACTGGTGCCAAGCTGTGACTAAACAATCTCATTAAAAACGCAAGGTAACTGAAGCAAATATTTCCTTTGAAGAGACAGTATCAGTTAAGTACTCATTTCCTCTTTAAAGTCTGACATTAAAGGGGCAAAGACAGGTGGGCTAATAAGAACAAGATAAAGCTTGTTTTGTTAGTTTACCAGCTAATTTGGCAAAAAAGCAGAGTCTTGTTTCAGGCAGTTTTAAGAGCCTGTATCACTTGCATTTGTTGTACGAGGGATCAACTGTCTAAATATCTAGTGTAATTGTGAAATGCTTTTGTATGTACTTGTAACTTGATATATTTACATATTTTCCACAAGATGTAATATCACTAAGATAAGATCTCACCTACATAGTACCCATGATCTCTGATGCTAATTCTGAGCCTCTAAATAGGCTTCTTTAACCACAGCAGACCCAAAGCAAATGCAGTAATGTTTGCTGCTGCATTGCTAGAACTGCACTGGAACCTGGTTGGTGACAGCCCAATGTTCAGCTCTTCTACAGGCTGGATCAGCTGAGATCCAAAACACTCAGCTTACAGGATTCTGCCCTGCATTTCCAAAATTATTAAATCATGTGTTTTCTTAACATCAGTGTACATAATGAAGTAATCTTTCTTAGCATGATGTTCCGGTTTGTACCCCGGTTGGTGGATTGCCCCAAGAGGAGGATGTTCTTTGAACACAGAAGTACAAAAACAGCCTGTGTTCTTGGGTGTCTTTAGCTTTGTGTAAGTATCTGGACTTGTGATACCTGCTGTCAGCTGTCTCACAAGCATGTAAGCAGGAGGCATTTTCTCTGCAGGCAATGCATGTCTCTGCACTGACATTCCAGAGCTATGCAGTAGCTCTAGGACACCAGTGCAGCTGATGGGACTATGGAGCAGTTTTATGGTAGGTAAGCTGAGCAAAATCATTTGCCATTCAGGCACAGAATATGGTTGGCATGACCACATTTAGTGATTAACCGTAATCCTGTCACTTGTTGTTTTATAAGTGCTCTCTCAAATCTTTGTAAGAGACAGAAAGCAAGAATTGTCTTTGCTTTCTTATCCAAGGCATTGGACAGAACCGTGTAGAAGTCAGGAAAACAAACTCCTACAGCAGAACTATTGTGGATGTGTTTTATGCATCAGACTGTCTCACAGCCATTTTGCCCACAGATATTGCAAGAATATAATTGCAGTTAGTGATAAAAATGTATACATTAGTGTAAAGGCTTAAGCTTAGGCCTGGAGGGATTCCCATTAGTTTCAACAGGCATTGGATAAGGCCCTAAGAAAATTCATAAGGCACTTTACAGAAGAGACTAAAATGTGCTTAAATTTTTGGAACACTGCTAGCCTTCCAACCTCCACCTTTTTCTTCTCCATCCCCTGAAAATGTAGAGGTATTCTGATTTCAGAATATGAAGGTGAGCTGTGAGGGTCTGTATCTCAGACTGAGCAGCCATACCAAGATACTGTTGGGTTAGCTCTGTTAACACATTTTGCATCACTTTACAAAACATAGAACGGCCCATTCTTGCTCTGGAAATTTCATTAAATGAACATATAGATTCCTTGCTAATCTCAGGGGACTTTCAGCACCCAGTTGTGAGTCATAACATGAAGTCTGGAGGGAAAGAACATCTTGTAAATTGTTTGGCAATTGTCTTTCACCTCCTATTCTAACAGGCTCCCAAGCTTTTCCCTGGGTCAAGATGTATTCAACTTTAGAAGATGGGAACATGAAGGATTACAAGACATCCGTGACTTTTTCCATGAGAAAATAATAATAATAAACTTTCAGTAATTTAAGGATAAGTTCAAGCTTCCCTCTGGAGACTTGTACATGCATTTGCAAATGAGATAGTTGTGATGTCTGCTAAGAAAAAGATAAATATCTCACAACAGGAAAGAATTTGTTTGGAAGAATCTCTCCTCACAGCTGAGACTTTTAATCAGTGTCTGCACTAGAGGAGCTTTAAGCAGTGTTCCCAGCCTTGCAAACACTAGCTCTTCTCCCTGCAGTTGGCAGTGAGGGGAGCACTGAGGTGCACTTTCCTCCAGCTGTTGGAGGACCACAGTCCTTCACATCCTAGACTGTAAGGGCCTGGGTCTGTCCCCCTTAAAGCCTAATGGGAACTTTGCCATTTTCTTCACTAAGGTCAGGATTCCTTGTAGAGCAGTGGGGAGGAAACATCAGGACTGTAAAGCCACATACCTGATCTCATGGCTTTTAATCACAAGGGGTGTATTAGTGCCTCCCAGGGTGAATGGGAGGAAGAACTTGCTGAGGTGCAAGAGTAACCTTCACTGGCTTTCTTTGGTAGTTACTTCATGTGAGAAGGTTGTTTAGAGAACTCCTAAGGTGATGACTGTATCCTTCTAGCAGCAACATTTTAAAAAACATTCCTGGACTATAAAATGTTTTAAGCTCTCCTCCCTCCCTGTCCTCATCTTCTTCAGTTTCCTGGGCTGCGCTGGGACAGACAGGAGCATTGTCTGGCTCCTGCAGCCTGCCTCGCTGCTTCCTCACAGTGACAGCTCCGTTCTGCCTTTCACCCTCCCACACACCTACGTGCTCAGCTCTGAGCAGGTGCTTCTCCTCCCACAGAGTCTTTCCAGGGAGCAGTGGGACCATGGTGAGGATGATTTGGGCAGCCTGCACAGTGCCTGCCAAAGACTGACAGCACAAAGTCCTCCACACACTCAGCCCAGAGGAGCAGAGGTAGGGAGGCTTCTTGTTTGCAGGCTGAGAAACCAGCACTGCATCTGGTTACCATTTGTGCCTGAGGACTGTGTTAACAGAAAACCCAGAAGGAGATGGTCTGGGTCGGAGAGAGACAGAAATACTTCAATTTGCGCAAAGGGCAAGAGCACTTCCCAGGAAAGCTCTGTCCTGTCCCTGGTGGACAGGCAAGGGAGTATTTAAGGCCCTGACACTAAGTTAGCCGCTTTATTTTTTTTCCCATCACTTTCTGGATGTTCTTTCTGGGCATAAGTGGCCCTTTAATGGAATTGTTTTTTCCTGTATCTCATCACAAGTCCTGCACATTTATCCTCGTGTTTGGAAAAAATTCTAAATATCCACATGAGCTTCAGCATAATTTATTTTCTTTTGTAGCTTAATAAAATCTTGGGTTTCATTCCATCTAGCTATCTTCAGGGATTTACAAAAGGCCAGTGGGGCTGAAACACAGGACTGAACTAAGATACACAGGAAAACAAACAGCTGTATGAATACCTAGAACTTGCTCAGAATGCAGCGCTGCTTTTTTAAAAAAGATGGTAAATTATTAATACATGTAGGAGGAAATAAATGTAGAAGTGGTTCTGCAATGTCTGGCTTGTTCTAGAATGTAATGTATTTATGCAGGCTTCTTCCCTAGTCCTGTCCAGCCAAAGTTGTTATACCAGATCTGTGCTCCTCAGTTACACAGGTGCCCCCTGGAATGCACCAGCATGCTGAGAAGTGGGTTGGCAGTTTCCTTTTTTTTTTTTTTTTTAAAACTTGAATGTCACTGGTGTGGGAGACTAGTGTTGCAGGAGAAAAAGCTAGTCCACTGTTCTTCCTGGCCAGTGGAGGGTCTGTATCTCATACAGCAAAATCTCTTACCTGGTGAAGACTTGCAACAAAACAAATGCATTGGTTCCTGTCCCAGCCTGGACACAGCTAAGCGTGGCTGGGGTGTACAGTCTGTGGCACTGAGGCCTCAAAAGACTGATTTCACACTGGCTGTGACAAGCTTTGGACTGGTTGAAAAACCTTCCTTTTCTTTGAGACCACCAGCCTCTCGTCATGTGGAGCACAGATGTTTATTTGGTGCAATGAAAAAATGATGCAGAAGTAAGAGTTTCTTAAAAGTTATTGTCACGATACTATATTTTGACTTCCATATCTCATGCCAGAAATAAGCTTAAAACTTCAGGCTGATTTTCAACATTTACAGGAATAACAGATGTCTAAAATTATTCTACAAAGGTGTATTTCTGTGCAATAATCCATGGGAATTTACAGTCCCATACAAGTCTGATGGCAATGATGATGTCAGACTGACACTGTTTTCTTTTTTCAAATGCATCACTTCTGTACTTCTTTTAAAGGTAATTTGCAGAATAAGGCAGGAAAAGGGAATTTGTTATTTTGCTGTTTCTGGCCTGAGTGAATGATGATGAACTGAAAAATTGACAAATTTAAGTTCCTTAACATTCCTGAAGAATCAGATATATTTTCTAAGCAGTAGAAGTGCATTGAAAAGCACTATAATACGAGGGGAGATACTGGACCTTTTTAAATTTTAAAAGCTGATTATAAAAAGTGAGGCACCATGGCTAGAAATACTTCAATATATTTGCAGGTATCTCAGTATAGTTTTACACTGGAAACTTTGGTATTAAATCAGATGTTTTGCTAAATGCAGACATACATTGGTAAGAGGTTGTGTGTTACAGAAGGTTTGCTTACTAACGTAAATCCATACCATCTGGTACAAGCTGCCTGCCCCAGAGGGGGCTGCATTTGTATACATCCCCTTCCTTTGTGCTGCAGTAGACTTTCCACTCTGTTAGCACTTAGAATAATTTCAGGTACTTGGGACTAATGTATTTTGTTTAAAATATTCTTTATGTCAGGCAAGGATGATCAAACCAAAGTTTATTTAGTTTTAGAAATTAACAGTCACCTTTTTAGCAAACAAACCCGTGTTCCTCAAACTGGAGACATGCCCGGATTTCTCTTAAAGCAGACAGAATCAGACAGCATAGATAGAGTAAAACTACTGGAGTAGTTAATCATGTTTTGCATTTTAAAACAGTCTTTACTGAGACATTTACTATAAACATGGCAAACGAGGTGTATTCACTTTAAAGGTCCTTCTATTGTGTTTATCAAATAGCTATAATGGTATTCACAATGCTGCATTGAGTTGGAAGAAAATCTGAAGCTGTTTTGTGTATTTTCCCTCAAGGTTAAAGGTTTGAATCATGGGATAATGTGTGATATCTCTAGGGCTTCTTGAAACAGTTCAAGAACACGCACAAAGGACTGTGGTTTGTGCTATATTTGCACAGAATTTAACATCATGTTCCTTTGGCTAAAGAGCAAAGATGAAGATACTGGGAGAATGTCCTTTCCTTCAACGCCACTGTATACATTGTCACAGAAAAACCTATAACTGTTTTGTAAGGTGCAAAAGTTAGTCATGCACTATTTTTCTCCATTGTGATTTTTCTTTTAAAACTTCCCTATCAGCCTAATAGGAGGAGTGAAAGGAAATGCACTTCAAAGAACAAATGTTCCCCTTTTCAGTTAGAATTTGCTTTTAAAGCAAGTTATTTATGGTTTGTTTGTGCTATGGCAAATTATAATATTTAAACTAAAAATCTCTCTCACATTTAAAAAGTAATTGTCAAACAAATATTTTGGTCATTTAAAAGAAAAGCTGTGGAAAGTTAAAACCCTTGGTATGTATTTGTAAAATTTATTTGTCTTGCTTTTTCAGCTGAAAGGTCCTAAGAAATGCTAGTGAGCTCTCGGCTGAGAGTTGTATTCTCTCTGATTAATGATGATTTCTTGTTAGCTGCTGGGCAGAGGTTATACAAGCCAGCTCGTATTTCCATTAAGAAGCAAGTTAAACTTGTGCTCTGTAGTTTTTCAGCAGCATTTGGCTGCCTGCACAAAGTTGGCTGCATCTGCAGAGTGACCATGATTTACACTGCGACTCTGCAGCCGCTTCCAGTCGCTACAGGTCAGACAGGACACAGCACACAGACATGTTTCTGCTCCCTGGTTTTATGGGCAGCAGTAATCCTTCACAAAAGAGCAAAATTACATTTGTAAGAAAAGTCCTTCTCTTGAGTTCTAAGACCATGTAATTAGCTGAGGAAAATCATCACTATTCTTGTGACCCCCACATAATTTCCTCAGTTTATGCTTACTTTAATTTTTGCTGTCAATATTAATGCATTTATTATTTTGTACCTTAGTGCTTTCTAAGTTACTGAATGTTTTCGGTATACATAAATATGCCAGTCCTAGGGCTCTTGGGTATTCCTGTATCCAGACACCTCCTTTGCATCACCCACTGAACTGTTGCTCAGGCCTGTAGGGAATAAACAACTCCACTGGGGTCACACAGAAACTCTGTGGTAGACCAAGAACTTGAACCCTGATTTCCTCAGCTCCCCATCAGCTTCTTTTCTTACATTTTTATGTTCACTTTTCTTACTGCAAAAATCCAACATGCTCCACATCATGCTTGCTGAGTCATTGTCATGAGCTGTGTGTTACTCACAGATATAAGGGTCTGTTCTCTACCCCTGGTGTCCATGGGACATCTTCATATGACAGTAGTAAGTGGTTTGGAAGCTGAAGGTGCAGAGGCCCAGGACAGAGCAGTCTGGCACTGTCCAGGCCTGGGCATGCCCTCACCTACCTCTGGTGCCTTTGAGCCTGGGATGTTAGAGCATGTCCACGTTACAGTCTGTGTGGGAGACAGGGTGCGTTTCAGCATGGGTGACAGATTTTTTCTATATCTGCTGTCACTGTGAAGTTTGTCAAGAAGCCAAGGGCTGACAGTCTGTCTGAGCAGTGGAGGGGTGGAGGTTCCTCTTTCATTTTTCAGCATTCAGCTTCTGGACACGTGTAAGGTTGTTTCCATCTAGTCTCTCCTGTGCAGGAACAGTGTGGTATTTTATGACTAGAAAAAAGGGCAAATTTGGACAACCGTGTTCGTAACGTAGTACAATTTGATATCTGTTTATCTTTCACTAGAGTAAAATACAAAGTGCTGATTTTGCTTCTTGTTATCTTTTCAGAGAGTTGGCTGTTGGTGTATTTTCAGAGTCTTAATTGTGTTTGTGTGACACCTTGGTACTACTTACTGATTCTACTCTTTGTAATCTTACTCAAATACTGCCTGAGTTGAGTTCTGGATATTATCAAAGGGTTTATGAAAGCTTAATATTGCTGTAGTCTCTCTACATGAATGATTGTGTGGAACCAACTATGATTCATTCTTCTAGAGGGTGAAGATGTCACACTGCATCCTATTAAATGCACAGCAGCTAGTTCTTCAGCAAACTGCATCATGCTTACTGCCCTGCATGTTTTACATTGCTGTGCATCGTCCTTGCTGGTTCTGTTTGGCAGAGAGTTGGTCATATGGTTTTAGTCTCAGCTTTGGTTGTTTTCCTGTTGGACCTGTCTCTTCAGTAGTTTGCATTAGTTTAAAAAGGGGACAACTGTCCTTTGGGTGTTTTGCCTAAATCAACACTTGTTCTGGAATGAAATAAAGTGAAAAAAAACGGCTATATATATCTTTGAAGGCAAAGTCTTGGTGAACTGTCATCACTCCATTGACTGCACTAGAATAAGTGCAGACTTAGACCAGCTGAAACTGTCCCTAGTGAAGTGCAGAGCTTGCCTTTTATTAAATTCTCCAACTTCAGTTTTTGTCTGTGCCTTCAGAAATAAGGAAGACTTGCAAGTGAAATCATAGTCTGCTTGCTGAGGAAAGACAATAGAGTGAGCTTCCAGAAGAAGTATAATTCTTTGTGACAGTGATGAATCTTGCTTAGGTCATTTTCCATTGTTTTGGCTTTGTGTGGTCACTGCATAAAAAGGAGCATCAAACTGGTTAACACTCGTCAAATGAAAAACCACTTTAGTGTTAGAAATTGAAAATGAGGAATTACTTTTACGCTGAAGCTATTAAGGTATATTCTTTCTTTTCCTATAACATGGTCAGCTTTTAAGGCTGGCAACACTGATTTGCTCCTGAAGTGTAGCTGTTCTGTGGGTTCATCTAGAGCCATGCCATTTCCACCTGAGCAAAAAGACACAGCACAGTCATACTGACTAATAAATGTACAAGATATGCAACAGTCATTTGCTTACAGTTACAAAAATCTTCAACACACACAATTTCTTCCTGTAACTGTGTAACTGCATTAATGATTGCCTTTACAGAGTACTTCCTATTTTTAATTTTGAGCTGCTTCTCTGTTCTAATGTAAAACTCGAACTCCTCATTGGATTCAATACACTTATCTTCAAGAAATTCGTACAGCATTGTGGTTATTTGTTCCAACCTTTTCTTCCCTGTGAAGAAATGCTGAAATTATGCTCAGGAAGCAAACAGCAGGATGGGATTATTGTTTGAAGAGGTTAGAAGTTAATGTAGGGAGAGGCAAAATCAAGCCATGAAGAAATACTTTAGGGGACAATCTGAGTATTGGTGGTTAATGAGTAAAGAGCAAAAAGGAAAAAAAGAGGTCTTGCATAAACTGGCCTGCTGATGAGGCTTGGAGGCAGAGGTGGCTGATAAGAAACCGCTCTGGGTGTGAGGGAAAGGTAGAAAGCTGAGAAAATAATAGTGGGGACAGTGGCATGGGAGGAGCAGAAAGGGAGTGAAGATGTAGATCGTGTGAAAAACATCTACAGTACTGACAGTCCTGTAAGTGAGGAAGAAGCTTTTTTAGTTTGCAGTAGTAACAGGAAACCACTGCAGAAATTCAGAGGAGATTTTAGCTGCTCACTTTAGGGTGGAGTGGAGAGGAGTCTAGAGGTAGGGAAGCTGGACAAAGAAAAACTGGAACAGTCACATAGTGAAATAGTAACAAAGAGTTTTAGCAGTAAGGAAAATGCAGAGTTTGGAGCTACTGGAGAAAACACAGGACATACATAGAGACTGAATTTATTGTCTAGTTTTGCAAGACGTTTGTAAAACCGATATGGTAAACAACTGTGAGTTTTGCTTTCAGCTTCAAGGCGGACTGTTTAAGCAGGGTCCTTCTGTTTTAAATAGTCAAAACAAGTTTTTCTGTGTTTTAATACTGCTATTTTCAGATGAAATCTAGCAAATGTTCAGAAAGTAGAGTAATACGAGCATCAAAGGAGAACTGTCTCTGTTGTTTGCTTCTTCATGGTATGGATTGTTGCAGAAGTCGGAAGTATGTGGTGTGTACAGTACTAGATTGAGATGCAAATGGTCAGCCTAGAAACTTGGCAGTGTTGTAGATTGTTTCAGTAAAACCAAGTACAGAAACCAACTTGGGCTCCTTATCCCATTGGCCTGAGGAGCTGGGACATTTCCTGAAGGTGAAACACCCAAGCTTGGAGGGGAGTCCAAACAGCTAGAGTGAATGTCACAAGCTGGAAGCAATAGAGCATATTGGGGGGGAAAAGTGCATGTTGCAATAACAGCTGATTGCAACTCCTCAGAAAATGCTTACACAGATGGCTTTAAAATGAAGGTAGGATGAGGAGGACGTCATGGTTCAAACGACAGTACATTTGCTATGTATTCCCAGAAAAAGGAGATGCAGATAACAAATAGATAAATATATTTTGAAAGGTATCTTGAGTTCAGTGACCCTACATGGCCCAAACAGTTTCTTCTGAATTCTGCATTGCTGAGTCTGTGAGAAGGCAGTGTCAACAGGACCTTCTGCAATGCATCCATGGTTGGCTGAAATGCAAAGACACAGCTTCCCAAAGTTCTTTTTGGGAACCGAGCATATTCTGGGGATGTGACATGCTCTTCTAAAGCACTGAGCACCTTAGAGCTCTCACTGGCTTCAGTTGCTTAATCAGCAGCTATGAAGCACAAAGAGCATCCAAACCTTTAAAGTACAATCAACAGGGAAAATGTTTGACCTGTGTTTTTCCCTCCGGCTATGAGACTATTTCCCAGAACTTGAGACAGTCTTTTTACTTAAGTTTGTTGAAAATAGTTTAAGGAAATCTATTGCTTCTCATATTAACACTGCTTTTTGGACTGTGACTGGGTGTAAAGTAGTATAGGAGAGGAAAAGATCTTTTGTTTGTTTGTTTTTTGTTTATGCTTCCTTTTTATTGCTATACATGTTCCTCTAAACTGATTTGTTTCCCTTATTATTGTTTTTCCTCTGGTAGAAAGTTACATGAGAATCCAAAGCTTTTTGGAATGTGCATGGATAACCTAGGGTAATATCTAAATTTGTAGATTTTGAGATTTAGACATGATGCTTAAACCCACAGGTCTCTGTCTCCATCTGTTGGAATGAGAAGGGCATAGCCCCAATGGCTGCTTGTTTGGACTCATCACATTGAGATTGTAATTCTATTTTACTGTGTCTTTTTCCACTGTTTTCAGTCAAACCAGCATTAGCAGCAGCAGTGACTTGATGGTCTGCTTTTCTATGGAGGCAGAAAGTTTGTCTTCACTGGAAAAAACCGACTATGGCAAGACCTCTTAAATTGCTCATAGAATCCGTTTCCTTAAAGACAGGCTGAAGTACATAGAAATACTTGGAATATAAATGACTTGGGATCCAGTCCAAATCTCTTTGAAATCAGAGTGATCACTGTCTGACTTCAGTACGAAGCAGACCTGGGCCTTAGAAATAGGAGAAGTTTCTATCCTACTTTACCCAAACTACACACCATACATTACTGCCAGGGGCTTGAGTGTAGAGCTGATGGTTCAGAATTTTCCACTTCAGAGACATTTCCCTCACAGCCCCTAGAGCTCATTCACTGGAGAGTTCTCTACCTCTGCCTCTCCTGTTGCATGAGGGATCGTGCCATGGACACCACAGCAGTTAGAAGTAATCGGGCAACACTGTGATTTTGTCAAAATGTGTTTATGAATCTTAAAAGGATTTTCAGCAATACTTATCTTATGTAGGAGCAATTTTCTTGGATGCTTTGAGAAATTATGAGTCACCTTTCTGTCTTTATGGGCTTAAACACCTATAAAGATTGTCCCTGTGTTTGTTCACTAAGAAAATTTCAGCCTTGTAAAGATCTAATTAGGAAAATACCTTGATCTCAACTCTCTTGATATCTATGATCCAGGAATTTCTGTTTAGTAGGCTAAGCCCACCTTCTTCTTTTGTTATCTTTTGCTCAATGCTTTTCTCTTCTGTAAGAGGACTTGCTGCTGTGTGGCAGCAGATGTGCTGTGGCTCCTGGCTGGTCAAGTGGCCATTCCCAACACTGAAGGAGGGAGGAGTATTTCTCTAATGGTTCCCAGTGCCTTTTCCTGGGCTTCCAAACTGTGGGAAGGAATCTGTCCTTTGAAATGGTAGAAGTTTTCAGTACTGCTGTAAACAGTTATACAGCACTTTCGTTTCCTTGTATGATGTGGAGCATCTCATCCTATCTCAGCAGGAGTGTTAGAGTTCATCCAGCAGAATTTACCTGGGGACTGATTTATTCTAGCCTATAATGAATTTAAGAGTACATTTGACTTTGGAAAGGACAATGTTCCTTTTGACAGGTATTTCGAACTTCCTGGTTTAATAGGGTTTTAATGTACTGCTTGTTAGGTTAATTAACCTACTCAGTGCATACAAGCAGATATCACTTCAGGGAGGCTTTATTTATGTTAGCAAACGTGGTCTAGGCTTTCAGACTTACTATAAGGTTTTTCAAGAATAGAACACCTAACTTAAATACATTGTTTTAAAGTAAAATAATTAATGCTTCAATTATTATTGAAGCATTATTATTATCTAACACATCAAATAATCAGTTGCAAGTTGCCAGTAGAAGCTCTGAGATGGCAAGTTTAAAAGGGATGACACTTTCATGCATTGCAGGCAGCTGGACTGGTTGACACTGCCCCAGCTCTTCTTCAGAGGAGAGAATATTTTTTCTGGGCTGACTCTGTGCTTGGTGGTATTTTTATTCCTCATATAGATTTCAAAACAAAACAAAGCAGTTGTTGCTTAGCTACCCCTCTGGAGTGATGGTCTCTCACCATTTTGCAACTCTAATCTCAATGTTGCATTTTTCGCTTGTTGGAATCTATTTTTACTGGCTGGTCTTTTACACGGACACTTCTGGAACTTCTTCATCTGCCGGAGCAGGATGACTGCATAGTCCTGGCTTAAAACTAGAGAAAGGAGCCTGGCTGGGGGGTCTGGGAAAGGTCCCACACCAGGAACCCTACAGCAGTGCAAAAATGAGTTTACTGTAGGTTCAGGGGTGCTGCCTCTGATGAAATCCCCTGCTTGGGGTGAAAGGGTCTGTATTTCTTTGCCATTACCACGTGGCTCCGTGTTATGAATAGATTCATTTTGGATGAGGATGAATGCCAGAAAGCAAAATATATGACTCCCATCTTTTCAAGACTTCCTGACTGAGAAGCTGTAAATTGGCATTTTGGAGTCATGATACTAATTACTGCAGTAGGGAGCTAGCTCAACTGTTTATTCAGTCAGAAATGAATCTAAAAAAATCTCTAAATTATTTCTGTTGAAGGAAGCAAGTCACGTGTAATACCCACAGCAGTACCTTTACCCTTTTTATGCAGCACTGGGGCATAAGGGAAATAAAGAGGTTTGCTTAATGAAGAGTATCATTGCAGAGAAAAGTGTGATTAAAGACTGTGGATTGTTTGCACCAAAATGAGGAAAATATTTGGCCAAGCAGTGTTAGATTTTGGTTACTCTGACCTAGAGGAAGAGTTTTTCAGGGCTCCTGTAGTCAGAGTCAGTCTGAGACTATGTGTGTGCTGTGGCCACTGAGCTGTATCTCTTTGCCTTCTCCTTTTTTCCCTCCATGGCATCCCAAGCAGTCCCATATTTGCAGAACTGGCATGGTCTTTTAAATGCAACCCATTTCCCCTGCTAGGTATAGCCAACAGATCTTGGCACTTTTCTGTCAACCCTGACAGTGCTTAGTTTGCAGCCTTTAGCCACAATGCCACTTTCTGGCATGGTTAGAGAAATCAGAGTCTGTTCCCATAAAGCTTGTTACTTGACAGCATTTATGTTGCATGACTAATATGGCAATGGCAGCAATTTGTATTTGCTGTGTGTCTCTCCTTGCCTCTCTGCCACATGCCCCAGAGCGTGTGTCTGGCTAAGCCTGACCTGCTTCCCTTTATGATTTTCTTTATAATGTATTTTTTGAGCCCACAAAAATGTGTGACTTGGATTACTAAACAATTGAATGAAAGCTGCAGACTTTAGATTATCAGTTTAGATCTGGCTGTGCTGCAAAGTCACTGTCCTCTGCAGGCTTGTTAATGTGTAATAGCCAACAGGCTCAGAGCAGCTCTTAGAAGGCAGGTTACCCACCACTGCCCTGGTGGGTTTGTGCTGGGAGCCTTGGTGGAGAGGGCCATGGCCAAAGACATGAATACATGGGGCCCAAAAAAGACACACACATCCATGGAGCTGGCCCCTCCTGTGGAGGGTTGGGGCATTTTGGCAGTTTGCTAGGGACCTGGTGCTGCCAAACACGGTTTTGTACTTGACAGAAAAAGCCAACCTCTAGTGTGGAAACACGTGTGAGTACCCTGCTCCCTGCCAGTGTATGGAAGGTGTCTGTCTCATGGCTACAGGGCCCATTTGAAGCTCATGTAATAATCTATATATAATTGGGTTCATTCCCTTCGACTCTGCTTTCACACATCAAAAAAGACCGGGTGAGGCTAGATGATCTGGTAGCTCTGTCTGGAAAAAAGGATAGTTGAGTGAGTTCCAGGAACAAGGGACCCCACGCCACACTGGAGCAAGAAGGGACGGAGGTGGGTGAGTTGGCACCTCCAATTCCTGCCTGCCCCTTGCAGGAGCAGCACTGACTTGTCTCCCTTCCCCCAGCTACGGCCAAGATTTCAGTGAATCAAAGCTATAGAGCAGAGTTGAGTCAGAGCCAAGTCAAGGCTCTGGCTCAAATCCACCAGCTAAAAATGAGCAAAGCTTTTGAGCCTGACTGGAATCTCTCAAAAAAACAAACAAACAAACAAAAATCCTTCTCCAAATCCTTGGTTTTTTACATGTTTTGAGCAAAATAGTTCATTGCATTTTTATCTGTTTTCCAGATTTTTCTCTTTTTTTTCCCCCTCCCTGATTATACAAACGCATCCCTGTAGATATGTATATTTTAGATGCTTTCAGCCAGTCATGGAAAGTGTTCCTTTTTGTGGTGTTTTCATTGAGACAATCAGGGGCAAAGTTCTTGTGGCAGTGCCAGGTCTAATACCACAGGAAGAGCTGTGTCCGCTGGAAACACCACAGAGAGTACAGAACCCGCTGTATTTTCTAAAAACACAAAATGGTTTTGAAAGCAAGTCAAATATTGCAAAGTCAGCTCATAATATTATTTTGTAGAAAATTGTTTATTTGGCCTTGTTTTGTTTTTTAAAAGGGTGCTGGGGAATATGACCTACTTTAAATCTGGTTTTCCCAGTGTCCTTCCAGGTATAAGTGCTGCTGTAAAGTAATGGAAATGCCTTGATTGCGTCATTTGTAGTCCTTTAGAGATATACAGTTCAGTCAATGGCCAGGGAGCTGCTCTGCCTTGAGGATCTGTTGACGCTGTCTTTTTGGTTTTGCAGTATTTATACTCTAGCAGTATTCAGAAATAGTTATTGCCCTGACTTCTGCAGACTTGTATCTCAGAATGAGTCCTGCTGAGATGTAGTGTGCTGCTTGGTGCACGAGTGCTCACACAATCAAGGGTCCCAATCTGTAAAAAAACATAGCATGAGTAAGTAACGTTATGGGGAGGGGGGTGAGGAGTAAATCTCTGCCATTAAAATGAAGGTAGTTCTACCCAGTCTTTGGCGAGGCATGGGAATGTTTTAAATTTTCCTTCTCCACTTTGACAAGTAGCTTGGAAAACACCGATTTGACATTTTTATTAATCAGGGCTATTAAAGACCAAAAGCAAACTCTTGAATAGGCTTCATAAAAGTCTGTATCATGAGAAGAGATTTTAAAAATGGAGAATCTGGAATAGGCAGAGAAGCAAGTGTTGAATGGTGAGGTTTGGAAATACGTCCTTATGTTTATGGAACAGCTTTCTTCTGCAGGAAGAACAGCCAACTCAATGTATTAATAAGTAAATGATTTCCCAGTGACAATGAGTTAATAGTGGTTGTTGTGCAGAGGATAACAGATGGCCCCTGGAGTGAGTGCACTCCCAGGTCTTGGCTCATGCTGTAAGAGCACTGCACAAGTGGGTTGTGAGTGGTACAAAGCCAGGAATCTGTGTCTTCTCTTGGGACAATTCTTGGTTTTGCAGTATGAGCCCTGCAACTGTACCTTTTGACTCTAGCGTAGGGAGGTAACTTCATCTGCTCAGTCTTAGATGTCAATTTAACAGTTTCTGCTGCTTTCACCAGTGCTACATTTTGCTGTGAATTATTTTGCATGTCAGCTTTGTCATTTTCACCTGTGCTTCGGGTTTTGGTGTGTGCAGGAACAAGCTATTGGAGCTGCTCTGCGCACTAAGAAGCTTCCTTTTGTAGCATGGAACAATTTTTTTTAAGGTCTGATACTGTGCTTTAAGGATCTGTTGCCCTCCTTGATTAAAAAATGAAAAAGGAAGACAATTTCGCACAGCTTATTGTACACCACTTCAAAGTTGTTTGCCTGAGGGAGAACTTGGTGGCTAAAAGCTAAAGTCAATGTGTAAACACTAAGGAAGTCAGAAGACTCGCAGAGAAATCCGTGTGGAGCTCCCTGACTGGGATATTTGTGCAGAGATATAATCCTTTTCCTCTCTGCCTTGAATGTCTCAGTATGATCCACTCAGGAATTCATGGTGCCAGTGGCTCTCTGGAGCTTCTGATGGATCCTTAGCTCTCTCCAAGAATTATCTCATGTGAATGTGAAGTCACATCTGCTCAGTGGTGCAGTGTCCTCTTATGGGGATTGAAACTGAAACCATGCAGATTTCTGAGGGCTCATGCCACAGTTCTGTCTGTTCCTAGGGTCTGAGATGACTGAGGTCTGTCCTTTCTCCTGAACTTCAAATGAGCTCAACCTTGCTGCTCATGTGAAGGGCATCTGCAGCACAGTGGGACAGGGCGGCTCTTATCAGCCACGTCTGCCACTGTTATACTTGCTTGTCCTTGAGGGAAGGGTCTTTGTGTCTTTTAGTGTTGTTAGAATCCTGTTTAGCTGCCATGTATTTTCTTGATCCTTTCTTTCCCATGGTCACCAATTAGCAAGAGGTGTGCGTAGATGCAGATTCTTCCTGTCTAATTACCTTATTCCTAATGCCCCATTGATTCACTGTCAGAAACCAGTTTTATGTGACCTCACACTCCTCATGTGCCTCCTCCATACAGGTGACACAGCACAGTCAGCTCCAGACAAAAGCACCCAGACAATTCTTTTTCTAAAAATGCCCTTATTACATTTTGTTTAAAGTTGATGCATATCAGCAATAAGCAAAGCCCTCATCTTTTCCCAGCCTGCAGTAAATGTGACACTGCTCATTCAAGCCAGCTCAGTCCACCCCTCTGGGAGTCTGGGAAAACAGGCCTTGCAGGGAGCCCCAGAGGTCAGCAAAACAGGCGCTGTCGGACAAATTAAGTATCAGAGCAGAAGTTTGCAGGATCTCTATGGTTTAACAACAAATCATATATAGTAGTCAGCAG
>NW_008678598.1:52545-114690 GCF_000695815.1 Acanthisitta chloris
AGGCATTTTGTGTGCAGTTATCTTCAGGTCCCTTAGCTATTTAGTTATTTATTGCTTTATAGTATTTTCTAAATAAATCCACACAAATGAGGCAAAGGTACTAAATCAAAATTAAGCCAGCACACAGACATGTACAGGAGTCACAGACAGCACACACAACCCCAGCGGGCCAGCTCTCATCTTAGTCTGCATGTTGTTTATATTCTACATGCCATTTTCTGCCAAAGTAAAGATTCCTATCATCCTGGTGGCTTTCTTTGATGTCCAGTGGGGCAGATGCCTTGTACACGTGGAGGAAACTGGAAAAGCCTATGTTCTGCCATATCCAGAAGTCCTGTTTCCCAGAGGGAGACTTCTGCAGAGTCAGATCTTTCAGGATTTTAGTGTTGTCTGAGAAGAAGTAAAAAATAGTTTTCCATAGCACAAATGTTGGTTTTGATAACGAGTTGTGGAGTAATCATGGAGGGAGATTTCAGTTTTGAGCTTAAACAGGGCACAAATATTATAGTCTTTTATGAGTTAAAGGAATCACAGTCCACTGTGGCTACTGACATAGAGACTGTAAGTTTTACACTGGTCTGTGAATGTGGCTAAACCAGCACGTGGGCTGCTGCTGAAGATGAAGAGTTTAAGTACTGTCAAGGACAGGAATTAGGAGCTGCAGGGCAGACGTGCTGGAGAGGATGGCAGGTCTCTGACAGGTCCACCAGCATCACCAGCCAGGGGTTAGGAAGGGGGGGAGCAGCCGCCACTGATAAAGGAAGGAAATCCCAGTTTGATCTACTTGTGGTAGATCCTCCTGCCTGGGCCCTGCCCAGAATAACAAAAAATGCCTGGGAGGGAAAGTGGAGTGACTGTGGGTGATCCCTGTCTGTAGTGATGGAGCTGAGAAGCAAAGGCATGCAAAATGTTAAAAGAGTGAAATGCAACAAGTTTATGGGAGAGCTGCTTCCCTCCTGCACTGCTGGCTGCACTGCCAGGCAGGGACTTGGGTGGCATCAGGCTGTGGGTGGCCATAGGACAGGCTTGCAGCTCTCTGCACTGACTGCTGAGGGTAATACTGGTCAGGCTGGAGCCTCCATCCATCTCTGGTGAATGGAAACAGAGGACAAATGGATGTTTGAGAAGGGGAGTAAATAAATAGGACTGAAAGGGGGAGATAAGACAGAGAGAGTGAGGGAGGGAAAAAAAAGAGAAAAAGCACTGAAATATGAAGTAGGGAGAAAAGAAAAGGCAGACAGTGAGGGAAAGAAAGGTATGGCAAACAGTGAGCAGGAGTGCTTGCTTCCTCTGCTGCCCTGACCCTGCTGACCCAGCTCTCCTGAAGCATCTCCTCATCACCTCCCCATGAACTGGCCTACTCCAGGGCACAGTGCCCAACTGTTCCCTGTTGTTCTACAGCAGAGCCTTGTGGAGGGCAAGGTCTGCAAGACCAGGGAAAGGAGCCCTCGAGGTCTGTCTGCTCCTGCCTGCTTTCTGAAAGGACTGTTCCTTCACATCACTGATTCCTTCTGTTTCATACTCTTGGGTCTCCTTAGGAAGAGAAAAAGTCATCTCCTTCAAGGGAATTTTAGGTTTGTGTCTGTTGTTTCTCAGCGTGAACAATTAAAGCTGAGTTGAAAAAGTACAGGCAGAGGGAGAGGAAGGGACACATCGATGCTAGCAGATGCACTGCTTCGCACTGAGGCACTGACACATGCCTAGGGTGGCAAGTCAGTCCTAGCACTGGTTGCAGTAAGGCTAGACAAGGTGTGAGTGGGTTCAAAAACGTGTTTCTCAGTACAGTAAATAGGATTCACAGCGCTAAAGGATTTTGCAAGTTGTTCCAAGGTCCATAGATGTTTGAGCTCCTGACTTGCCTTGAAGTACTGTCAGAGTCCTCCTGTTGCTCCCCTGGCCTGGCAACGTGGACTTTTGCTTCAGTTATGACTGGGTTAGAAAGGAAATCAGTCCAAAGCTCCACCCCCCACCCCCAGCCATTTGTGATCCATTACTTATTGCTTTCCTGTTCTTGGCAGACCTCACTAGGCTATGGACCTTACTGTGTAGTCTCAGAGCTGGGCCCTGTGTCTTATGACTGTCTCCTTCCTGTTCTGCTTGTCTGCTTTTTTTTTCTGGAAATTTATGGCCATATGCACTGGGATAACTGTAGTTGCTGGTGGGAAGGGTGTAAGTTGCTGCGTGCATGCATTTGCACCAGGTGACGTGTGCCAATTAAACATACTAATGTGTGAAGAAAAATGTCTTTCAAATTAAAATTCAGTAGCAAATTCCCCCTTACTTCCTACTCATTAAAAATAATCTAACAGTCAGTTAAAAGCTTTGCCAAACAATAACATAATAATCTTGCAAAACCCCATCATGGTGTTCAAGCAGTACTTTGCCAGAGACCATTAATTGGATGTGTGTTCGTGGCCAAAAAAGAAGAGCTGTGAACCCTGTGAAGCTTTGCTTGCACCCTATAGAGTGTGGTTTGTTCCATATGCTGTAGGGAAGGAATTTTTATGTTCTTCTCTAAATTGGTTTTCAGCCTTTAACTGGAAAACCTGTTTAATCTCCTGAAGGGACATGCCATTTGGATGACACACTGCTTGTGACTGGGAAGAGTCTCTAGTAAAATAGGACAGGAGAGGCTAATCAGGCACAGAGTGATTTTTCAGGGAAGTCACTAGACTGCAGCACTACCTATACCTATGCTGGAAAGCTGCTTTGCTTTTCTGCCAGATGGGAAGTTGTGACCCGGTTACAGGAGTTTGTAGGCAATCATTTTTCAGAGAAGAACAAAAGAATGAGTAACTGGGAAATGTTGAGGTGGATTAAAGAGCTAAGGGAAGGAGTTCCCATCTGTGTTGTTGTTGGAGCTTGAGTGGGCCTGTCCCTGGGATTCTCATCTGTCTAGAAGAAGGGGGAAAGAAGGTGCTAAGGTTCTAGTGGAGTGGGGTCCAGCACTGCTGAACTGTGGGGCTGAAAGTGGCTCAAAGAGGTGCTGTGGCATATGACATGCCCCATGGAGGCAGATGCTGCTTCTGGACTCCCCAGAGGCTTCAGTCTTGCAGCACCTGCAGCCAGAAAAGGAAGGTGAGGAACAGAAAGGCCCTTCTTTTAATTTGCCATGGTCTAAGTGATACAAATGCCATGGGGATTCCCCTTTAACCTTGACTAACAAATGAAGAAGAATGTTTCTACTGCTTTGTAGTACTGACATCTTTGTTCTGTAGTAAAATGAGACATAGGTGGTTTTGTTCTATGAGCAAATGCAAGCCTTTGATCTGGTGACACTGTTTGATAAGGTTAATGTGATAATATCAGTGTACTTACACAAAAGGCATAGCATCAATGAGCACTCTTGCCAAATAATGTTATCTGCTTTGTGGTCCAGATACTGGACTATGTGGAAAGGAAAGTCTCACAAGAACCTGAAAGTGAAGAGAGGTTTTGTAACCTCATCTTTTGAAGACCTTAAACATCCACATCCCTGACTAGACTGTTATGGACGAAAAGTTGCAGATGTTTTTACAGTGGAAGTCCTTGAAAGTCAGTTTCTTTCCTGCTTCACTGGCAAAACCCTTCAAAAGCTGATAAAATTGTAAATGCCTGAAATGGGAAGCAGAGTGACAATAACCTCATGCAGCTGATGCGTTCACAGTGGGACACTGTAACAAAGAGGTAACAAGCTGATTACTGTGTACGATCTCAGTTGAAAGTAAATTACTACAATTTTCGAAACCAAGTGCTGATGGAAGAGCTTCTAAACCTGCAGTTAGGCAGTTTGAATGAAATGGCAAGAAGGAGTAAGAGAAGACTTCCATGTGGCATTAACTCCAAGGTGGATGAGGTGATTTTGAAGAGGGTCTTAGAGATTGATGATTTATTTTTCTTTAAACCTAGAAATACTCTAAGGTTTTTATAGATGCTGCATTGTCCCATTCTCACTGAGCGTGCTGACTGCACTGAAGGCTGTGTCTGGTTTAGTTTTGAAATGTGATTTGAGTGCCTTTACATGACTTTGGAAGCTGACTTTCAACCAGGCTTTAAAGAACTTGTAAATAGAAAAAAAATGGAGCTTCTCATGCTGCTGAGGGTTGATGTTAAATTCTTTGCATTCTGTGGAATCTTTCAAGATAAATTATGTCTCTAGTCACTGAAGTATTAAGGACAGTTAGCTGAGTTGAGCAGATGCAAAGCAAGGCAATCTCCATTGTGGAAAGGGAACTCAAGGTCTCTGAGCTTTGCTTTCCTTTGTCAGAGCGGATCTAACAGACTCTCACTGTGTGTGTAGTGCCCTGTGTGAGGAGTGGCAAAATTGAGAATCACCCTGTGTGGCAAGGTAAGAAAATAAACGATGAATTTTCAACCCTTTTAAATATCAGCTGTGGGACTATCACCTAAGGTTCTCTAAAGGGGAGGCACCCAGAACTGGAGGGCATTTCTGAAGTTTAGTTTTAATGCTTGTCTCAGTCCCATACCCCCCTCAGTGCACTTGGGAATTCTATATGGAGCAGAAATGAGTAGATCACTTACAGCATGCTATAAATGTACTTTTTGAAGGGAGTCCTTTACATTGTGTGTCGTGTCTCTGGAACCATGTTTCCTCCCAACTGGCTGAAAAACCTTCTATCTTCCCTTTTTCTTCAGGATTTAAGCAACTCTCATGTAGTTTTCAAGGTGTTGTGGTAATGATACTAATGAAGGATTTTAGCCTGGACCAGAGGACTCCACAAGCCTGTGTTGTATGATACACTGGCAATCACATGGCTGTGCAGACTGCCTTCTCTTCTCTGGGATGAGCTATGTGTGCTGTTCAGCAGTTGCTTTTCTTCAAAACCCTGAATTCACATGCTGACTAGTGAGATTACTTTTCAGTCAGGGCATGGTTGTAATTATGTTTCATGTATTAAAGGCGTAAAGAGCCAAAGTCAGTAATTTTTATGACCTGTTTAATGCCAAACATAAAACCAGAAGATTTGATTCCCCAATCACTTTTGCATTTTTCCACTCTGGAGTTGGGGATGGAAGATTTTAAAAGTTGAATTTCAAATATAGCACATTTCGGTTTTTGATATCCTGACTTATTCTGGTTTTGCTTAATGCATTTTCTTTGACTTAAAAATCTTTTTTCATGCCACTTGTTCACTGTTTCACTGGCTACCGTGGAAATGGATTAAGCACAAAACAAGCATATAGGCAGAAAGGCTTTGAACAGAGGATTTTGGCCTTTTCTGTGTTCTGGGGACATATGAAGTTATTGGAGTAGGAGGGATGACCTGGGTCATGAAGGTCAGTCCTCTGCTATTATGGGCAGCCACAGCATTAAATGTCTTTCATAAATGCATCCTGTACTGTCTCAAAGCAAATTGCTTTTCCGCCTTTCCTTGTTTCTATTAGAAGGTTGTTCCAGATCCTTCCACTTCTAAGGGTTTCTAATCCTCCTTATTTCAAGTCATTTGAAGACATATTTCAACCATATGGGAGATACCAATGGCACAAAATGCCTGTGTTTATTTTAAAATGTCTGTGGGTCTTAAAAGTTCTCTTTCTGGGCATCTTTGGTAGTGTATCAGCATGGTGATGTACTTAAAGACTAACAGTAAATATATTTTGAGAACTGTAGTAAAGGGAAAACCAGGGAGACCAGGTTAAAACAGAACTTGCCTGAATGTCCTTTATACCACGGCCCCCCTTCATGCTCTCCCTAAAGTGTTTTGCAGATCACTATAAATAGAATTTTTTTCTGAGTATGTGTTGTCTATTGTGAAGATTTGATTGTGCAAGTCTTGCATCTCATGCAGTGAGGCTGTTCATATGAAAAAAGGACACAGAAGAATTGAGGTCTGTGTCTCACAGACTGCAGAGTCATTGGGCTAGAGGCCAAATTCTGATGTTTGCATGTAATATCAACACTTAATTAATATGTTACAACAGTGGTGAATAATCATGACCATCTCATTCAAGCCTTCCTCCTTACATTGCATTCTCTGTTAGATTTTATACTAGCCAGTTTTCTTTAGACACTTTGCCAATTACTAGCATTTGAGTGATTAAAAAACTGTCCAGAATGAATATGTTGCAGGCTTTGTCCCTTCATACTTCTCCCCTCAGTATGAACCATTGTTTGAGCAGCTTTCAGGTCTGCAGGCTCCGTGGATTTATTTCATGCAAGCTCTTTGTAGCTGTCTGTGTTGTTACTATGGCAATAGGAAAACATAAACAGTATAAATGAGTAATGGCGATAAGGAATTGTTAGTTGGCAACAGAGCTGATAGATTTTGACCCTTTGTGAGATTTCTTGGTTGTCTGAGGACAAGCAACAAAGAAAAAGGATGGATTTCATCTGTCACAGGGACAGGATCCAGGTGGAGAATATGCTGAATTGGGAAGGGGTGCATTAACTCCAGGGCAGCCTTAGACCTGTGACAAAGCCCTGGGGCTCAAAACGATGTCCAGAAATGCTGGAATGAAGGCCCAGAATTAGTTGCCATTATTCTGTCCTAGAATGTGAGCTGTTCTGGCTGTTGTGGATGAGTAGAATGCACCTCCCTCAAAAGAGAGAAGCAGCAATATGTTTTATTAAGGTGAAATAATAATTTGACAGAGTTCAATAAATTTGATGGCATTTAAGAAAATTTAACAGGGGTTTGCTAAGGTTCAGTAAGTTTGGTGACGAGGTTCACCTTATTAATTACTGCATGGAAGAAACATAGGAAAGAAAACTGGGTTAGAATCCAATTAGCATGATTCACTCAGAGACCACAGACCTTCCCATTGAGTCACGAGGTTCAGAGTGGATCCTCTTGCTTTCTGAATTCCTTAGGGAGCCTTAGGTGCAGCTAGGGCCAATCTTAGCCTCAGACTTGGACAGCAGTTTAAGTCTAATAAAGTTTATAATATTTAATAGTTATGTGGATTAGTAATGTTTCATTAGTATTAATTCAGCATGCGATCAGTCACTTACTGAGGATCTGTTGTGAGTAGGGGATGTCTCTGCCGTGGGCAGGGAAGGCTCTCTTAGTCTCAGGTAAGGAATCTCAAACCTGGAGAGATGTCCCTGCTCAAGGGGAGAATCACAGGCAATGCAGTTCAGCTGCAGCTCTGGGAGAATTCCAATTGGGCTCATCTCGATGGTGATATTTATAGAGTGAAGTAGTTGGCTGTTAGTCAGTAGCAGAGACAAGATAGATGTCTTTGTTTTAGCTCTGATACCTTGCTCTGTACTTTGATTATCTTGCATTTTTGCACTTCAAGACCACCTTTCAAAATACATTTCCGAGGCACCTTCATTCCCTGGTGTGTGAGCCAGGATTTCCAGCTCACGAGGTCACAGAGGGCATGAGGCCTCTTGCTCCTTAGCATGAACCAAAGTGCATCTGTTGCTCTGGCCCACAACTCTGTTTCTGTAGGAATTAATTCTCATCTTTAAAATGTTGGTAGGATTTTACTTCTCACATTGCTTTACCTGCAGAGAGATGCCAGTTCTCAGCAGCTCCTCCTACTCTCTCCCTGAGCTGCTGTGTGCCTCCCAGCAGGAAGGGCAGTGTTATCACTGGACCCGCTGCAATCAGATGGAGGTTTGGATGCTACCAGGAGCCTCTCAGATCTCACACATCCCAGGGACCCCACTGAGCAGGGGCTTTGCAGCACAGGCTTTGCCATTGCTTTGCACAGTCCTAACCCAATGAACTGCAGCCTGCTGGTCTGGGGGCACTCCAGAAAATGTTATTACTAAATTGCATGCAGAGTTTATAAGGAAAAAATAACAGTTCACTCACACAAGAGCTGGGAGTTATATTCCAAGCACAACCCCTTGCTGGTGTGAATCTATGCAGCTTTCTAGAGTGCTACAGTGACAGCTGATGATGCTTTGCTGATGATCTGTCCCTCAGACAGGTTATTCATATCTGTTAGAAATGCTGTGGGGAGTGTAGTGTTATGTGTGTAAGATTTTTACTATAGTTGTACTCAGAATTGATCTTCCCAGAGTTGGTTTAAGTTTAGATCAGGTTGCCAACATTTTTATTTTGCCCAGACTTTTCAAGGAGTAAGGTGCTACACAGCAGGAGCTAAAGTACCAAAATCTAGTCAACCATGTTAAAATTAATTTGGAATCTTGGGATTAATAATTGCAAAAGCAGTGGAATAATGACTAGTGACTTGATAGCTTTCCAGTGTAAACAGATGACGAGATTGGTGCTGAGTCTGTGTGTTGACATTGTTGCCTTTCTTGGTTTTAAGGACTGTTAATTTTAATGTCATCTGTTAGGGAGTCTTGAGCTCTGAGGTCTGTAATACATCTAGAAAGCTATTGGCCATGAAACATACTTCAGCCAGTTGCAGCTCTGAAAAGGGCAACTTCCAAAATAATAGTCAGAAGGGCCAGATCCTCAGCTGGGGCATCTTTGCTGCTACCAGTACTCATATTCATTAATGTAAGGCCTTTTTGGGTGATGGTAACAGCAATAAACCATTGGTGTACTAAAGGTACTTTTGCCTCAGGAGACATGGAGTTGAATTCAAGAATTGCAAGGTTCTGGATGTGTTTTTCTTGGCATGGAATTTAAAACTCTTGGTATATTTAAGCCTGAATTTTATGCCTGGCATATGCAATATAAGTCATAATGTTGCAGTGAAAAAAAATTTATAGTATTTCTAAACACTCAAAGCCTATTTGTATGGTATAAAACATAGTTTTCTGCTGGGAAAGGTGAGATAGGACTGGAGAGCTGTGCCTGTTTAGTCCAGGTCTATGTTTCTCTCTTTGTTTCTGATGCATCTACTGAAAAAGGTCCACTGCAACTCTCAGGGAAGTTGTTCTGAGGTGCAGTGCATGTCTCACATCTCCTGAGCAGGGCTGATACAAAGCTCAGGACAGAAAGCTCCTCAAGTGCCCTGACTCAGTTCATTTGGGATGAGATGCTGAAGTGACTGCAAAGAGGGCAGACTGCTCTGCACTTAGACTCCACTTGGTGAAACACAGACCTTGTTCACTGCCTTCATGGCCTGCTCCAATGCTAGTACCTGTCAGAAGCTGAATATTTGAAAATGGGAAGCTTTGGAAGTATACAATAATGACAGTTTCCTGGTAATTTGCAATAGCTAGTTAATGTATGGAGAGTCAGAGAACAAAGAAATGCAATATGGATTTGTCAGTATTAAATAGATGTAGCTGCATTTATTTCCTAGTCTCATGAGAATAATTAGTCCATCCTCTTTGCAAGAAAGTCAATGTATTGCTTTTGTGCTATAAAATTAAGCCCACAACCTTCTAGCAAATATAAATTACTCCCCTTTTAGTTCAGAGCTAACTTGGTGCTGCACAATATATGCACACAGCTTTTAAAAGCTACAGTTGATCATAGACATGAGTTCCAGTTTAAGTGGTGGTGTACTCTCTGACCCATCCTCTTATAACAAGCCAAGATAAAAGAAATATTTTTCCATTCTAGGCAGTCATTAGGCATTGCACAACTACTTCCTTTATACTTTCTGGTTTGCCAGAACTTCATTCAAATTAAGAAAGACAAGGTGTGGCTAGTCTGTTGTTTTCCAATAAGCTCTTCTCTTTCAGTTTATAACTATGGAAACTTCGTTTATGAGTTTATGTGCTCTGGGGATGTCAGTAAGCACTAACTGAGATTCGTATTTCATTCTGAAATATCTATGAGAAATGTAATTATACAGTTACCTCCTGCTAGGATTTCTAGTGTCTTTACTAGAGTACATAGTTAATCCCAGCTGTTGTAATAAACAGTGGAATTCTTTCCTTGAGGACGGACAAAATCAGTCCAAGTGCAATCCTAAGAGCAAGATGTAATTCCTATAATGTCTAGGTTGTCTGATTGAAAATGAATGTATATTGTAAACTTCCTTGTGGTCCAGCAAGCACTGAAGCACAAGCTTAACTTATTATTCTCTTGATGTTAATAAGATATGTTTGTGTGATGCACATGCAGGGCCTTGGTTTTCAACAGAATAGATTCCATGGAGGTCAGTATCTGTCCTCTCTCTAGGCATTTCGTATAAATGGGAATTCAACTTCTTAGGATTGTCATATACACTTTCTGTGTCCAGCTGCTCATCTGTGTGTGCCTGCATCCCTCTGCAATCCCTCCTGTAAGTTCTGTTCAAACTATTTTGGGCTATTGCTCAGAAGTTGTAGCTTATACAGCTACTGTAATGGTGTTTGTGACCTTTCTTCGTGGCTTTTTAAAATGGTTTTTAAATGCTTTGACTTAAAGGAAAATAACAGCTCCTTTACTTCTATAAACTAAGCAGCCTTCATATCTGAGGAGGGAACAATAAATTTTTCATTTCCATGGAGAATAGGGCAAGAACTACTATATTCAGCCTAATTATAAAGAATATTGAAGTTTGATAAGTTGGAAAAACCTCTGAACAGAGAGTACAGTGAAGCAATTCAGTAGATTGCTGAAAGTCGTGGAGCTTAAGAGAAGTTTAGGAAAATGTGTGTTAAGGGTGACGTAACAATATTAATCCTGCCCTGGGATTATCTGCAGATAACCTCTGTGGATGCCTTCTAGCTCTGTGATTTGATATTCTGCCCTGTGCCAAGTATAAGCTTTTCTTGTAGTGTAAATTATTGACTGACTTATTTGCCCTGTGCAGGATGATCTCTCATCTCTGGCTACATTTCGTTCTGGTTTACCCATTTCTTTGTTTGCTGCTCTACTTGGGCATGCAGTGGAACCAGCTTTTTCCACCTTTGGTCTACATGGTAGCCCAGGTTATTTATGTCTGTCCCAGACTATTAGACACGTGATAATCCAAATGGTGGTTTTCCTATTGCATGTCTCCTTTGAAAAGTGGTAGTCCTGTGTTTGGGAATTGGGTACTGGAGACAGCTGTCTGAATATTGATCAAGCATCTGACTTTGGGCACAAGACTTAATCAGGGCAATCCTTGCCCTTTCACCCTGTTTTGCTTTGCACTTAATGCCTTTCTTGCTCAGATCAAAGTCCTGCAGCAGTTGTGACCCATTTCTGCTGCACTAATGCAGTACTGCCAACTCCAGGGGATTAAAAATAACCATTTCAGACCAAAAAAATGCACTAAGCTTGAGATATTTTTCATTTTATTTTATTTTTTAAGTCATGGCACATTTTGGTTCTTTCTGCTGACATTCTAGTGTTTGATCATTCAGGATTCAAGCTTTTTTTTTTAGCTTTTTTTTTTTTTTTCCCCTGCAACTGCAAGAAGCAGAATGAACCTTTTTGGGAGGAAAAGCTATGATCTCATGCAGTCGTGTGATCCCAGGAACTCAAAGAGATTCTAGATCTGGTAACATTGTATTTAAAAGTGATGAAAATATACTGCATTCTGGGGAATTGATAAAGCTAAAATACTATGACGAAGAAAATTCTCTCCAAAATTATTTGACTTAGAGATCTTGTCAAATCAGCATTTGGATCTCTCCCAGAACAATATATCTATGCTCTGAAATACTTAAAAGAATAATTTCCAGTACATACAAGAGCACAGTGTCTATGTCATAGGCCCATATTGACCCTGAAGAGAAAAAAATTGAACATATTTGTGAGATTTGCTTCTTCTGTATTATTCTGAGGAATCACTGCTACCTTTAAGTAGATTGCACTCAGTTTTTTTTCATCAGCCCATCTTGAAAGCTTCCTCAGTTCTGAGGCCATTTCTTGAGAGCTAATTTTTTGGCTCTTAATGCATCTTCACACCAATATGCCCCAGACCTTGTTTCCTTCTTAAATTTACATTTTTATTTAACATTTGATCCAGTTTTGAGGTTTTACGTGTAAAAACAATTGATTTTTTACTAGAAAGTAATTTTCATTGTTTTCAAGGAGGAAAATGCTTTATTCAAAATTATATATGAGGTCATGAAGGGCTTTTGTAAATCAAAGATGTTAAAGAATATCTTAACTCTTTTTTTTTAAACATTAACTTCATTTTTCACATACGCTAACTAATTTCCTTTGGCATGTTAGTGTGGGTATCCTATTGAAACTCAAGGGACAGATCTTCTCAAATCCAACTCTACTGCCAGCAGCTCTGGTCTGTTCTAAGGTAGTGAGTTCTGTGAGCTCTTCTGTCTCCTAAGCTCCTTTGGATCTGAAACATGCATTCCTGCATTCATCCATGAGTTAGAAAGGTCAGAAGGATTTCCAGCTTTTTAATGTTGGCATCTTAGCTATGTGACTAAGACATGGTAGAGGTTCCTCCTTTGCTCCCATTTATGTACAAAGAGCTGAACTTTGTAACTCCAGGAGACAGGCACAGTCCCACCAAGCAGAGCACTCATCACAAAAACAATACTCCTGCTTTTTACCTTAAGAGCTGCTAGTGTCTTTTTTTCTGCTCTTCAGCTGGGTAGGTGACAGGGGATCCTTGAGGTGTCTGTGCAGCTAGGAATTGACTGCTGCAAACATTATTCAGGACACTGCTTTTGCTGTGTTCAGCAAAGGAGAAGCTGCTGCTGAAAGGCATTTTAGAACAAGAATTATCTTATCAAGGATTGCATCAGAAATGTGCTGAACCCATAAATTGAATGTTCATCATGTTTTGTGTGGTCTTTGGCAAGATGAGCATGATTACTTAGTTTATGGCACTTCTTTTCCTTATGAAGGAAGGGTTAGGTTCACTGTTTGTTCGTGATTTTCCTTTCTAAGTATAATTCTTGCATTACTCTTACAGTCTGAAGTCTTTTTCCCCTGAGCAGGCAGGTTTCTTTATCCCTACCTTTAAATGATGTCATGTCATCTCCTTCCAAGTCATTCAGTGTGTTCATGTACCAGAAACATAGATTTTTTTGTTCAAACTCTTCTGCCATGTTGAAGAATTTTTAAGTATACATTCCTAGTGTATGACCTCTTTGGCTGTATGGTGATTATTAATATTACAGAAGCAGCTAAGAGGAAATTACATCAGTAGATAAGATGAACTGTGCAATAGCAGAAGCTTTATTCACACTGAATACACTATTCATTTGCACAGAAAGATCATTTCTCAATTCAAAGAGGAATATTCTAATTTAAGGTCTAACTTCAGCCATATGTCAAAATCCCTACAGAAACAAAGCTTAGCACTGTGCAGTGATCCCATAAGAAACACAATCCCCTTTGTTGATTGGGTGTGTAGTAGGTGCATCAAACCCTTGGAGCTCTTGTTTTTTCTGACAAGCACTCTTTTTATATCAGAATATATTTCAGTTTGGCCCATTTTCTAATTTAATGTAAAGTGACCTGAAAGAGGTGTAAAATAGAGGAAATACCACAGTTAATGGTCTTCAGGTTAAGTCTCCACTAAACCTAGGCTGGGTTTTTATTACTCATTTAATCTTATTAGAAGGTGCTTTTGCATTACACTGAAGAAGTAAAATCTCAAAATATACTTCCCTGAAACAAAATCACGTGTAGAAATTTAATTGAACGGTGGGTGATAATGACAACTATCTCAGACACAGAAAGTTTAAAGGAATTCTCTGGTTAGGTGCACAGGAAAAAGCAGGAAACAGTGGCCTGGGTCCCTGGATCAATCTTAGCGGTGTGGCATTGCAGAGATAACTGGAAAACCTTTTGCATTTTGTGTCATACCTGCTAGTCTGGGGCCTCAGACCACTGAAATGAGGGAGAGAAATCCTGTAGAAATTACTGTCCTTTTTCCCAGACTCTATCAAGAAGAGATATTAACTCCTATCTGCAGATTGCTCAGCACAGCCACCCACCCTTCCTATGCTGCCTTTGCTTCTGTCCTTGCACACAATAGGATTCCATGGTTTCATTTATATATATATATATGTCACCATGTTCACCTCTACTGATATAAATCAGAACTGAGCAGTGGAAGGCTCCAGGTGAACGTGCCATGTGGATGACAGGCTTGTATAGTCATGTATCTGTACCCTGGTCGTGTCACACCACCATCACTGCTGTTTCTGCAGGTCAGGGCAAGGTCTTTTTCCCTAGCCGTGTATTAGCCATAAGCCTTAGTGGAATGAAAGTTTGCGAAGGAAGTTGTAGCAAAGTAATGCTTTCATCCTGAAGTCATGTGAGGTTTGCAGAAAACCTTGTCTTCTGACAAGATTGACTTGACGTTGTTGGCAGACCCAGGTGAATATCATTCTCTGATAAACACTTTGGAGTTCCTCCAGATTGATTTGTTTGTGCTTGGAAGTTTTTGCTAGTGATGTATATACTTTTAATTTCACCGTGTAAGCAAAGATAGAAGAGGATTGAGAATGATTAGCTTCAGAGGGGAGTTTGTTTTCTAAGCCCTTAATTCTTGCACTCAAACTGGGGAGTCAGGGAAGAATGACAGAACTGGTGCAAACTCACACTCTGCTGAAATTACAAATGAATTGAAACCAGGAAGATTCTGATGTAGGTAGAGTGAGGAATGAGAAGTAGTTTTGTTTTGTTTCTAGACCTGCTGGGTTTTATTGGCATTTGTTGCTCTTTGGGTGCTGTACATTTATTTATTTATTTTGGCCTAGCCATTTGTTAGCTTGTGTCTAACTTGCCAGTATTTGGGAAGGGCAAAGTCTGCTCAAATCACTGGTTATATTGCAGATAGATTTGGCCCAATATGTTTGCCTCGTCATTTGACTGCAGTGTTGACATGGTTATTGGTGTGTCTTCCTCCCCAGGATTACCTAGTACATTTTTTTGTCTCCAAGGAGAAGAGAATTTGGCAAGGAGAGCTGAGAAGCATCTGGTTCTTTCCTGTTGTTCTCTCTCTCTGTTACTGAGACTAGGGCAGTCTCATGGACAGCTCTAAATTTAGCTGCTAATTTTCATTTTAGGAGTCTGTTCTGCGTAGATTTTGGCTAGGAAGGATACCTGGGTGAGATGAGAGTCCTGGAATTGTACCTGCTGAATTGCATCCCCCTGAGGAACATCCCTGTGTATTTTCTGTAAGGACCTCAGATTTTCCCAGATTACAAAGCCAAACCAAGGTCCTGGTCTGACTTGTCTGCCAACAAGTTAAGAACTAACTTGCTTAGGATAGGACTGCATCCCTTTGAAATGGATAGTACAAAAGGTACTATGAAGGACCTGAAAAATAATATACCTTTGTGGTCTCTTAACAAGTAGATGAGTAGGGAAGAGCTCTGTAAGGACCTCAGATTTTCCCAGATTACAAAGCCAAACCAAGGTCCTGGTCTGACTTGTCTGCCAACAAGTTAAGAACTAACTTGCTTAGGATAGGACTGCATCCCTTTGAAATGGATAGTACAAAAGGTACTATGAAGGACCTGAAAAATAATATACCTTTGTGGTCTCTTAACAAGTAGATGAGTAGGGAAGAGCAGAGCACTTGATGCAGCTGATTGGGATGCAATAGTGGAGCTCCATATTTGTGGTCACTAGTCAAATATTGCTTCTTGGAGTTAAGAGACCTTTAAACTGGACAGAGATTGGCAGAATGGCATTCTGTTGGAACAAAAATGTCTTCCCTTAAGTTTCCCTTCTACATGCTGTAACCTGACTTTGAGCCATTGTATGCCTAGCTGAGAGGTTAATTTTTCAGATCATATTTGACATTTGTCCATAGCTGGAACATATGAGAGCAGATTCCACAAAGCAAACAGTGAAATCCAAAGAGGAGATGTAGCCACATATCCACTGTGTGGTTCCACCAGCAAAGTGCTGAGTTTCCTTCATATCAAAGTACTGAAACAAGAATATTATATAATATATTATATGCATATATACATTGTATATATATGTAAGACTGATGGTAGTATGTTCATAATAAAATAGCACCTGCATTACTGATACTGTCTTCCATACATTCACTGACGTTTATCCTTTCTATTTAATTCAGGTTTTTGGGTGTTTTAAAATGAGAACATTTACAAAATATATAAAAGATCAACTATATGAATTCTCAAAACCATCTTTTCAGGATCACGAAGGTAAAGACAGATATTAGACAGATCAAATTAGTGTAGTTCCTAGATTTCCAGGGAGCAGCTCGAATTTGCATCAGCCAAAGATCTCTCCCTTGTTTCACTGAAACAGTAATTTTCATGCAAAACACACCAGACATCACAGGATTCCAGTAGTTCCGGCCCATTTGTCTGCTGCTGCTAGGAAGTTGTTTACTCTTTTGTATCACTCTGTGCTGACGTCTGCTCACTGAACAATGTCATCAAATTTCCTGTTTTTTGGCTTGTGGAAAGTAGCTCCCCCACCTTATGCTAAAGCTTTGCTGCATGGAGACCTGTGGAGCCGGATGCACCCAGCAGACAGGATGTAAGGTTAAATGCAGCATAGCTAAATAAATAAAGTAGGTGTTCAGTTGTGAACTAGAGCTGCCTACTTGCCAGGGGAATAAAGCTGACAGTTTAAACATTGAGCAGTGATAAAATATTTGTTTCAGGTTGTGTTTTTTTTAACATGGCTTTTGGTTGTTTTTTTTCCATGAGTGTGTTTTCTTGCAGAATTATGTTAGTAGCTTCCTGAAGCAGCCTGAAATAGTTTATAATGTGGTGCTGGATGATGTGTGTGTGAAAACACCTTCATCCAGGTATTGCACAACATTCTGCAAGCAGAAAGACTGTGCAGCTGCTAGTGCTGCAATTCTGTAGACAGAGGAGCTGTCAGTGATAGTTCCTCTGCTGGCTATTGCCTCAGTGTGGTGCTGAGATCAGGAGTACTGACACTCTGCCAGGGGTGTACCTGGCAACGTGTCAGTACTCTGTACCCCTTACACTTCTGGTTTCTTTGGGTTTTGGCTAGTGCCACAGGCTTATTAATTTCCACTCAGACAAGAACCAATGATGAGCAGAGCAGACCTTAGTTCAACAGTTCCTCCAGGCAAAGCTTGGGGCAGCTCACATCCATAATATCAATGACATCATCATATTAACCTCCTGTCATCCAACCTTTGTAAAAATAGGGCACACTGTGTGCCTTATGGTACCTGAGTCTTGCGCTTCCCTCTCTTCTGTAGGTCTGTCATGCTCCAAATGGTTTCCCTCAGCTTAGTGTTACTCTGTCTCCAAATCCTATTTTTCCTTTCTCTAAAGACCTTGCATATTTGCCAAAGAGCATTTGATCACTTCATGGAATCAAATACATTCCTAAGGTTGTGTATTAGAAAAAAACCCCAAACAACAACAAATCAAACCAAACCAAGCCAAAACCAACCAAATCAAAAAATCCCAAACCAAACCAAAAAACCCAAACAAACATCAGAAGAAGAAAACCCCCACTACTTGGAACATTTGCAGTTTCCCTGCAGAGGACTGAAAAAGTCCAGGAATATCTGATGACAGACAGAACTACAGGGTGTGCAGGAGTAGTATACAGGAACCATCCCACCACTGAGGGGGTTGAGTTTATTTTTTAAAGGTTTTTATTAAGGTACAGCAAGAACATTTTGCCTAGTGCCTTTCTCTACTAAATTCAGTTTTGTTGCACTGTCTCAGTGCTGCTTTCAGTAACTGGAAATAGTCTGAGTGTGTGAAGTACTGAGTGTGGACCATGTGGGCTGTCACCTCATTGAAATGCTGAGTTCTTGTCTTTTCTCACAGCTTCATGCTTGGATCTCTGCAGAAATAAAAATGCTGTTTCACTCAGAGTATCTTCCATTGCAATCAGAAAGGAATATAGCAGGTTCCCTTGCAATAAAGAGTTCCAGTTCCTGCAGCATCCTGCATGTCTAATGGGGCCCTTGGTCAGTCCACAGAAACATGAACTGGATGCAGTACCCAGCCCTGGGTACCTGTGTGAGGTTGCTTTACATCTCCAGGTGTTTGGTTGCTTTGGAATGAGTTTGTCTCAACATAATCATACCAATACCTAAAAATGAACATTTTCCAAGACAGGCTGCCAAGCTGGGTAAAATGTGGTCAGTTTGCACTTCAGTCAGTTAAACCCTTGCAGTGAAAACCTTGCAATCTGCACAAGTGTAATTAAAGAAGTTGATCCAGTCCCTGGTGCAGATCTACCCATAGCACAGGACCCACATCAGTCACCTTCCGATTTGGAACAAGCACTGTCTGTGCTGAGGGAGGCTCAGGAAAGAAGCAGGAAAGGAGATGGCTACAGACAATGAGTTCAGTGCCTAGGCAAAGGTAACACTTCTTCCAAACAATTGGCAGGGGCTTCTATCTCTTTGTTTCTCCCCTGCCCTTCTTCCTCTCTGTGTATTCCCTGTTCTCTCCTCTACATATTTTCTGAGGGTTATCCTGTGTTTTTATGCCTTCCCATCAGATAACAGTCGTGGTGTTTGATTCTTTTGACCTCTGCCCCCCTCCATGATTATTCTGTTTGCAGAACTGCCCTCTTAAATTTTTCTTGCACTCTTTTCTATTCCACTTCACAGCTCCTGCTAAAGTCTGAACCACTAATAATGTTACAGCCAACAAAAATAACCTTCAGGGTTACATTTCCTCCATGGCAGAGCTGGATGAACTTCTAGTTACTTGTGTAGAGTGTAAGGCTGGAGAGACCACTGCACCACTGGGGAGAGGGCACCAAGGGAGCGTGGTCTGCCACCCAACCTGCTCTGCAGAGCTGTCTGCACATGTGCACCGACAGCGTGGTGGGCCCCAGCAGGCCTAATACAGTGTATTTCTTATCCTCCAGTGGAAGAGGAGAGCTCAATAAATTGTGCCTTCAGGGCATCTTACTACCAACCTTCTTCCTGGGGCCCTTTGACAGGGGCTCAAAATCTGAGCCTTCTGCCTCCTGCTCCTGGTTAAATTTATTTATAACTTGCCCTCATGGAGATTTATAAGTACAGGTGCAAGCAAACGCTCCTGAAAAGATGTCATTCATTTTGTTTCTAACAAATCAATTCCAGATGTTTGCCTCTGACTCCTGGAGTGCTTATATGATCAGCTTGAGGCTCCAGTTGTTAGGTCTCGTGTTAGATGACAGAACAGAGTGAAATGAGTGTTCTCACCATTGCCAGTGGCTTGCAGTCAAAGGGACACAAGTTTTTCCAGCCAGATGAAACTGGGAGAGTTCCAGATGAGACTAGGAGGGTTGTGTTGAGTAAACAACTGGCACTCACTGCAGTGACAGAACACTAATAACGAGATTTAAAAGAAAATAATCTCATATGACAGAAATGCTGGAAATAATGGAACATTTCCAGAAGAAATATGTTATCATGTACTGTAAAAATAGGTCTATACTTATTAGAAGGTGTTGCAGTCTCTGTGAAAAGCTTCTTATGTGGGAAACATTAATTTGCATAGTGCTGCTTGCAAAGACTGTAACTAAATTCTCAAAGTCGAACTTGGGGGAAGAAGTGTTTTTTCTTGACTGGTAGAGCCAACAGATTATTCTTAGTGTAGAAGAAATAGCAAGGCAGTCCAGGGTAGTTCTGGTAATTGTATATGCCATGCAGATCAAAAAAAAGTTGAGTAGGCTAAAAATACAGAAGAGAATTACAAAGCAAAATCATCAATTAAACTATTGTCATAAACACTATGGAATTCTGTCTTGAAACCTGGTCTGAAGTAGAAATGTAATATGTGGGATGTGAGTTGAGACATCCGTAGTTTCATGTTTACAGGAGGTGTGCAAGGACAAGGAATCCATGCAGCAAGTACACTAGATCATCTCTTCTACTAGCAGGAAAATTGTCAGTTGTGTCACAAAACCACTGCAAATCTTGCTTGCTTCATCTGGAAAGTATTTTTGGGTACAACCTCATACTGTGGCCTGCAAATTTTGTTACTCTGTTTTGTGGGGAACATACTGTGAGTAATTTATGTCTAATGGAGTAGTGGTTTGATGCCACCTCTAATGTGTTCCTGCTGTTTCACATAAGGGTTTTTTTGTTAGAATATATTTGAATGTTCTTAGCAAAATTAGATTACAGGATATAACTGGATTAAATTATGCATCTCTTGGTATATTCTGAACATCCAGAGTAAGACAGATTGGTTCAAATTAAGCAGTGAAGAAAACAATTAGAACTTTGTTGTTTCATGGTAGGTGCCTAGACTGTACATGCTAGTGGCTTATATGAGTTAGTCAAAATATATTCCTGTTGCAGCCTAGTACTGAAATCACAAAGTTCAACATTGAGCAGAACACCATTTGTTTTGTCTTTGGAGGATAAGGACAAAAGAGATGCAGAAAAATCTGCTAACCACACAAATATGAATGTGGTAAGAACATTCATCCTGGCTTAAAGGAACATGCACACATGTAAAACAAGTCAAATGAAACTTTCCATGATTGAAAAAAGCTTCCCTGATCAAGGATGCTGTTGTCTCCTGCATCTATAGTTAGTAATTACAGCCTTGTGTTCAAATTTTATAGAGAAGAAAGAGAAATCAGGTGATCTATCTGAGTAATAAACTTTTTAACAGTCTGATCTACATCATTCTTCAGCGAGTTTATAGGTTTACTTTTATTTATGAATTCTCCAAGTGACCTGTAGTTTTACTCTAGCTTTATTGCAACTGTTTATAAAATGAGTCTGGCTCTTCCTTTCTGTCGCTTACATGAGACATTAGACTTTACACGATAAAAGGATTTATCCCTGATATCTAATTTATTTGTAATGTATATATTTACTGCTTCACACAGGTTATCTTTCCCATTAAACTGGTTTATAGAAATGCAGTATCATTTTTATACAAAGCAGTATTTTTGTTTCATTCTAGTCCTACAAATTTCCAGCTGGGTTTTGTGTCCTAGAAATCTGGCTGAGCTGAGGGTCTTGCCATGAAACTACACTAAGTTGGATATTTCATTAATAGAATTTTTCTGTTTGCTTTGGACGTTCTTCTAGTATTTCATTGCTTGGGGGGAAAAAGGCAAAGGAAAATAAATGAGTACAGTTGGTTTTTTACTCAGCTTTGCTGGAGATACAGAGGGGTTTCTCTTTAGTGTGTTACAGGCAGGTCTGGGGAGCTCTGAGTCCCCACAGTTTGGTTGTGCAGATACAGTGTCCATCCTCCCCGAGGGAGGACACCGAGGATTGCAAATTAACATTTCCTGCTAAAATTTCTGGTAAAAGCTCCCTGCCAGAGCTATCAGCAGTCTGGATCACTGTCTGGGAAGAAACACTTGGTGCAGGGGAGGAAGAAGGAAATGGTGACTGTGAACTTATTAATGGTGTCGCCAGACAGGACTTTAATGTCTATTTTCTCTTGTTTGTTCTTTGGCATAAAGCTTTTGCACTCCCAGCAGAAGGCCCAAACCCACTGAATCCTTTCTTAGAAAAACCAGCAGAGTGAGAAACGTATTTTGGATAGTTGCAAAACAGATTAAATGAGCTTCCACCTTGTTAGATGCCAGATTTTTTTATCTCAAGGGAGATTGATTTTGGATAGATGCCAGTTTTCCTTGCGGCTAATCATGGAGGTTTTTGCATAGCTTGACACATTTGTTATATAAATGGCTAAGTGGAGCCTCTTTCTTTTATATTGCTCCTTCTTCTAATTCATCACTGTTACCCAAGTGGAATGAGGATGCTGCTGCCTGACTGAATGGTGCTGCATGGAGCTCTGTGACATGTGACAGATCATCCACCTGTGCACAGCTCCAGCACTGATTCCTATTGTAGGACAATTGTGCCACTCTCAGCTACAATACCACACCTTTTTAGATGAGCCAGATGGATTTAGGTGTGAATAAAATTGTGGAGAAGGTGGTAGGTACCTGGTGATCCTAATATTTGAGAAGCTGTTTTGCTGCTCTAGTCTCAACACTGTTCTGCTCACGTTTTGCAGCTCTTGCTGGAGGAATAGAGAACCTGTTCATTTAAGAGGTCACCCATGGTGCTGGTGTTCAGACAGTCCCTATGGAAGGGCCCACTCTAGGGTCTGAGGACTTGTAACCCACCCACATTGTAGGGAAGACAAGCACTGTTTAAAATGTCTGTCCAAATGAGACACGAGAAGTCCACATCTGTGCAATCAAACACACCCTTTAACCACTGCTGGCTGTGTGCTCATAAGTATTTATGGTTTTGTGTAGCAGTTACCCATCTATACAGTTTGCAGGTAAACACGTGTTTACATTATAAATTTATTCAGTGTTTTTGCATCTTCTTTTCTTGCCCCCTTCATGTTAACGGGTCTTCCCTTGAAACTTAGTGACTGCATCAAGACTCTTTGTGAAAGTAGCACTGATGCCATATCACTTGTCAAAGTATCTGATGCAAGTGTCTCCAGATAATGTCTCTCTTCCCTGGAAATCTCAAGGTCGAATAATTTATATGAGACTATTTGACATCTATAGATTTCTATCTGCATAATTGTGGCTCTTGTACTTTATTTGAGAAATGCAAACATTGTACCAGGAGAGAGTCTGTTTGGACAGTATCAATGTCAATGAACCTCACTGTAGGCAGGATTTCATCTTAAGTGGATATTTGATACCCAGCTGAATTTGTTTCCCAGTTAAGGACTACAGTGTCAGAGTGCTTTATGGGCTTCCTTGATGATGGGTTGTTTATTGAAGGGCTGCCTTGTGGGAGGTTGCTCTGCTAAGACCTCAGTTGCCCCAGCTTTAGGCTTGTGAAACTTTACTAGGAGATGGTAACACGTTGGTTGCTTGTGCGTTTCTAGTGAGAAAGTCATGCTCTGTAATAATTCATTTTATATCAACAGTGTCTTCTCTGACATATCCAGCAGTTCTTTTGTAAAGGAAATGCCACTCGTAGGCAGAACGTGCAGAGATTGCTTTGTATCAAAGATAATAGTATAATTACCCAGATATTTTTCACTTAAATTAAGTAAATGGAATGTGCCTACCATGAATCCAGATAGAGCAAAATTCTGTTTACAAGAGAACTAGAATGAAAAATTGTTTTGCTGCATCAAGTTCTACTTAATTGCAGCCCTGATTATAATGAAAATCCCACTTTATTAAAGACATGCAGAGTTTAGGGGGATCAGCATAACTGTAAAAAGGTTCTACTCTACTTAAGGAAAAATGAGTGATCCCATCTACTGAGCATGTAATATTTAATGAGTCCTGTGGGCTGGCAGAAGCACTGTGTGTTTCTGAACCAGAGTCAAGCAGAAAACCAGTGTCAGGTTTCAAACTACCCTGTAGGTCCTCAGAAATGAAGAGGCATCTGTATTAGAGGAAGCCAATCACTCATCCTCTCAGCCAGTGGAGTTCCTAGTGATCAAAAGAAAGTGATCCTCAGAACTCTTAAATCTGTTTGTCTGTTTCCCTCCTTATCATAAAACCTGGAGTTAACCTGTTGGATTGGTTGTTGGTATGAGCAAGCAAAAATCATGCTAAACCTTAAAAGTGAAAAAAGGATGTAGTACTGTGAATTTGAGTATGTCTTTAGTCTCAAGTCTTCATTTGTTGGAGACAAAGTTCTCTATTTAGGAAAGGTTTGACTGCCAAGAACTTCTCTCGGTTTTCTCAGATATCAGTAGACAGTTGCACTCAGCCTGAGAAACCTGTATTCAACAGACAAAAGTACTGATATGTTTGTTAGCAGTGTTGAACACTTCTTCACTGTACTGGTTGCTGTCCCACTGACTTTATTCAATCTGCAAAGTTACATCTCAGGGTCGGTGTCATCGCTGCTGTTCAGAGCAGTTCCCAGGCAAGGTACAGAATAGAGCACAAGTGAGTTGATGCATCCTTAAGGTGGGCAGAGCACACCTTTTGGACCTTACAGAAAACCACGTGCCAGTGTTGTCCAGCAGGTTCACAGACACCTGAGTAAGCTGTGTGAAGGTGTAGTGTGTAGCAGATTGCTGGGAAAATGGGAAAGAAGGAGAAGGAGGCAGGTCAATACTATCACCATCCAGTCTTGGAGGACCAAACTGACACATGCAGGACACCTACTTATGCAAAGGCTGGAGATTTGTAAGGTAAAGCAGCAATCACTGGAGCTTGTGTGCAGCTCTCAGCTGGTCAGGGTGAGTAATCTCAGCTTGCTGCTCCCCAGCTGTGGTCTGACAGCAGTTTGGTGCAGGCCCCTTGGCATGGCCTGGGAAATATCTGCTTTTATGATAAATGGATGGCAGCAGGGAGAAGAAAATTACTACGGTCAGTAAAGCCTGAACTGTGTCAGCACAAACAATGGGTTATTAATGACAATAGAAAAAAGCAAGTTTTTTTCTGTAACAAATGGATCTTTAGGATAAAATAGAGATCTTATAGGAAGCCTAGCAGATCCACTGACTGGTTTATGCTATTTTTGGGCTGTACTGTCTTACTTTGCTTGGTCTGCTTGTTGGAATTGCAGTGTGGGTAGATCAAGCCATTAAAAGTTTGTTTGACATAAAGAAAGTAATTGGAAAACTTCCTGATAGACTGGAACTTCCTTTTAGTCAGCTTAGTCTGTTCAGATCCAGATGGCTCAAAGAAAACTGTCACTGAAATCCATATGCATAAGGAAGAAACAAGAACTGATAATGATGGAATTCTGTTGTATTCTGGTGCATGTGTAATCATCTCTAAATTAAAACTAGCAAATGGCATCCACTAGAAAGAACTAGCTGATAGATATGAAACAGATTAGGACTTACTGCTACACTCCAGGATCTTGCAGAATCACAAGAGAGCAAGCAGTTTTAATAATATTAAACAATAGAACTACTGTGCCATATTTAAGTCTCCCAGAGTGCTGTGCAGCTCAACTGTTAAAGTGCAGGCAGCAAGAATTTCCCTCTGGGCCAGAAGAATGTAGTATTTGTACGAAAGCGTCTGCTCAAGTAGGGGGAGGGAAAGTCAGTCACAGCCTGCCTGCAAAATGAATACACCTGAGGAGGCAGCAGGCGAATGAGAAGTTCCTTTTCCATTAGACAAAGATGTTGGTAAAGCCAAAGGCTGTGTTTATTTGCTTAGAGTGATGCAAAGCCCAACATACTTAATGCTCTGATTTCAAACATGTCTTGGCTGATGAGCTGCAAGACTTCAAGACCAATTTCTTCTCTGTCGACTTGGCTAGCCTTTGCATCTGGATTAGAGTTATTTCTGCCAACAGATGAGAGAGGATAGCACAGTGCAGCTTTTATATCAGTGGTGATGTATGAGGAGTGAGTTGCTCCCCAGAGTCCAGGTATTGCTCTCCTAACCAGTGGAGTGGAGTAACTAGACTTCTGTCAGGTGAGGGAAAAGAGAAGAGGAAGTAGGTCTCAGCCTTCTGGGAATTGCTAGGCACATTGTTTTTATGTAGCTGCCTTTAAAGCGTTTTGTGAGATAGAGTGTGGCTGGGCCTGATTGCAAAGGGGAAAACAGCAGTCTCAGAGTTACTGGAGTACAAGGGAAGAGCTGCTGAAATTCAGAGAATAGTACTATCCACACAGATGTGCTGTTCAGCTGCCCATGAGGTGCTGTCTCACAGAGGCAATCTCAGCCCTTATTTGCATGTAATCTCAGAATACCTAGGACACCTTACTTTGGAGGGCATTTGCTCTGAAGTGTGGGGTATTCTGTGTGACCTTTGAATTTTGTTAGAAACAAATAAAACATGGAATTAGTTGCTAATGCCTTAAAGATGACCTCTTTTTTTATTTCTGAAGCAGTTCAATTTCAGCATGTTGCATGTTCTATTCCTGTTTGAATAGCTGAAAATGTTCATACTGCTTTTTTTTTTTAACATTGATAAAGGCATCCAATTCTGCAGCCTATGTATAGAAAACCATTATTACAGGGTTTAAAAAATTCTTCTGAAGTACGAGCCAGATCATTTAAGCTGCTGTTTTTCTCTTAGTGTGGGATATAACTACAGATGCTCCACAGCATGCCCTTACCACACAAGAAATATTTGAGTGTAGTTTAGTGAGCAGCCCAGGGATTCAATGTGGGGAGAGCTCACAACCTCCAGACAAAGTTCTGTGCATATTTGGCCTGAATGGAGAAGTTCTTTTAAAAAATTTCAGTCAGAAAGTGGAGGCCTTAATGGAGACATCAATGAGCCATCTCAAATCTTAAGGTTGTGAAGCATTTTAAATTCAGTGCTGGTTGGTCATAATATCATTTGGCAAAATGATGACCATGGGGCACAGAACAGTGTTAAGGATATTCACATTTCCAGGGTTGTTGTGGAGCATATGATTCACATTTTTTTCTCTTCAAGCCTTATATACTTTTGCAGAGCGTACAGGTCTAAAAGAGATCTGTGAATCAGGAAGATGCTGCAGCAAATACAACTGGCTGTATTTGAGTGGCTTTTGATACGAGGACTGGTTTCCATTCACCTTCGTTCTCTTTGGACAGAAAATCAGTGTGAATTAACGAGTAAATGGCTTTCTTTTTCTGACTTTTATTGGTGTGAGGTTCATTGAGAGTGAGGAAGTATATAGTGTGAGATTTGCAGAGTTGCTTTGCTGCAGTGATATCTGCTTACCTTAGAAGCCTACAATAAGCGTGGTTACCAAGATGTGATATAACTGATGTTTTATTTATCAGCAGCATCATTTCAAATTTCAGAAATAAGCAGGTGTCTTCCAGGTATCAGCTATTATCCAGTGGTCCAAATACTGCCAATGCCTGCTGCTGGGGGTTGGCCAGGAACCAGGGGCACTGGGCACCTGGCTGAGGGATGCCAAGGCTCAGCACGAGGGGTACTAGGACTGTCTCTCTCCCTTGGTGCCTCAGTTCCTCAGAATGTAAAAACAGAACCAGCAACCATTTCCTTCCTCTTCCAGTTTGGAGATCTGTGTAATAGTTCCATGGGCACGCTAAGTGATAATGGCATTTATTTTATTACTAAAATATTTAATTACTTAAATACAAATCAGGAGCTAAAAAAATTCCCCCAAATTGTCAGCATGTTCTGTGTAAAAGTTCTGACCTTTACTAGTGGGCAGGGACTGCTGACTGGCTTTTTCAGCTGTCATTGTACAACATGACCACAGTGGGCCACTTGTCTGGGCCAGAGGCCACCCAGGGCTTACTGCATTGCAAATAATAATACAAGTCACTCTGGGACAGCATCGTTAATTATTCCCAGCCAAACAGAATGATTCACTTTTGCATGTGCCATGGTTGCAGCCTGATATCCAAAGTTTCCTGTAAAGAGTAAGGGGAGAATCTATAAATGGTACAAAATGGGAGTTCTTGGTTGTGTTTAAAGTGTGTGAGAAGGCAGTGAGTGAGATTTCACAAGAGCATTGCTGCCGTTCTGTTCTAACTTGGCTTCACTCTCTGCAGTGGAATGGCACTGAGGAAATGCAGTGGGGAACCAGGCCCAGAATACAAACAAACAAGCAAACATATATAGTATTGGTTGGCATGTGTGGCAAGCAAAACTCATAGCCAAAAATCATCAGGGTCCTCCCTGTGCCTGGAAGAGTCGTGATGGAGCTGGCATAGCCCTGGTGTTCAAGCAAAGCAGTCCCAGTCCCAGCAGGCTGTAGATCTCTCCTGGGTGGGTTCCTCAGGACCTGGATTAACCCAAAACTTGTCCCCAGGCTGAGCAGTGGAAGAGGGGCGGGACTTTGGGAGTGGTAAAGGTGTTTTTGGGATGTTGGGAATAAGAGAGCAGGTCTCATGGCTGAAAGGCCAGCAGCCTGATGTGAGAGCTCTGGCAACTCGTTACACTCGATAAAGCTTTTCTTCTCACAAAAATGGCAAGCTGTCCAAATTGTGTGTTGCTAATGATGTGAAGTGGTGGCCAGAGTTTAGCTCTCAAGAGCTCTTTTATGTAAAACTGGTTCATAATGAGTATTAAAGCTTAGGAAACAGATTAAGAAAACAGAGGGTATGTTACCCATCACTTACACTGTCTGCTGTGTCGTTACACGGCAGCATTGTACACAATTCTTCTAGGAATCAACTGAAAACAGAAAATAGATAAAAGGAAAAAGATATTGGAACAAAACTCAAGTGATCTGCAGACCTTGGAATATAGATCTAAATCTGCATTGTTTTGTTGAGAGAGATGTATCAGTGGGAACCCCGTTTAGATTAATCTAAATGCTAGATTTTATCAAAGCACTGAGCCAGAATGCTACATTATGTGAATTTCGAGCCTGTGACATTTGTCTGCATCTTTTATGAAACAGAAATAGGAAAAAATGTCGAGGGCTGGAATTAACAGCTTTCATCTAGGCTGAACAGCAGTTTTGGTAAATTTTAATTGCCTTTCAGAACTCATGTCTTTGTATTTCATAGGATCTTTGAAAGCCAAGCTTACCCTTGTCCTTGAATCTGTTGAGCAAAGGCAGAGACCTTGGATGTTTTGTTCCCTTCTATTATTTATTTGAATTGTTGTGGCTTCCAAACAATAAAAGAAGGAGCTGCATGAGGCCAGAGTCCCACTTCATTTACACTGAAGTAAATTCAGCATATTTTCTTTGTATTTGGTGGAATTACTCTGAATTTCACTGTTGCTAACCAGGTCTCTATTCAGTCCATGGATATAAAATTCATTTTATGCTCTGAACAGTTGTGCCTTTTAGGAAGATCTTCTCAGACAGCATTGTATGTTACTTGTTCCAATGTTGAGTTTGTAACAAAAATGCTGTCAGAATCTGCAAGGAAGGCATGGACAGGGATGTTCAGTGTCCAGCAGAAAGTGCATGGAAAATAGGAAGCTAAGTCTTAAATTATCTGCTTAGGTAGATTTCTACAGAGAAAGAAATAGGTAAATGACCATGGATTGAATTAGTACTTGTATATTTCAGAAAGTGATAAAGGCTATTGTAAGCAAAGAAAAATGTGAATTGTGAAAACCTGGTCCTGAACACAGACTGAGACTTTCTTTCCCAGAAGTGTGAGCCATGCCAGGTCCCAAAGCCCCTCTCTGTTGAGACAGAGGCACCACAGAGGTATGACCTGGGTGAACAAGATCCTGGACCTTGTCATGCAGGTTTATAGTGAGTGGGTTATTTCCCAGCTTTCAGCATCCTGCAGGATTTGACTGAGGTTTCTGAGAAAGTGTATTATCATGTGGAATTCTCTGAGTTCATTTAAGCTTTCCTTTTTGGGGGTGATAAATTTATGCTTAAAATGGCAAGTTAAGAGTAAGGATAATTTTTCCCTTGTAAAATGAATATTTGTTTTTCTTAGAATTATCAAAATTCAGTTTATGTTAACAGTCCTATAGCTCCCAGCATATCTTGATGATCAAGACTCTTAAATCTTACTGAGATGATGCAGATTCATCTCATGTACCTAGTACCTGTAGAAAATGTAAGTATGTATTTTAAAAATAGATAAAAAATTGTGGTGATGTCTTAAAATATTGCTCTGAGTAAATGATGAATTTTGCTGGCTGTAGTCCACTGGGACCAGCAATGAAGTCGTATGTCTAATCATTGTAGTTATCTGTGTCATACATTATAATGAGTCAGAGCCTTGAGGTTGAAGTCTTTATCTGAAGAGGCAGTTACTTAGTGTTATACTGCTGACAGAAATTCTCTTCTCACTGTCTGCTCATTTGATGTTAGCCCTACGGCAGCAGCTTCCATCTGCAATCCATTCAGCAAAAGCTTATGTCACCTCTTTGTTCAAGTCAGTTGCAGGAAAAATTATCTGTCCATTTCCTCCTACAAATGCTAACCTGGAAAAGATGAGAAGAGCAGCAGGAGCAGAAGTGCTTCCAGCTGCCCTGTAGGAAGGGATACTAGCAGGAGGCTATGGCTGTGCATGGTGATAACATGCCCAGAGGAAGAGTCATTCCTGTCATCCACACAGCTCCATCTGTGGCAGAAAGGAGGTGATGGAGCAGTTGTGGATTTCAGGCTCCCCAGGACACCAGCCCTTCTCATGAGTGGGCAGTGCTGCAGCAGCCCATGGTCCCTCTCTGCCATGGGTTCCCTTGGGCTGTGCAGGGCTCTGCTTTAAAGCATCCCACGAAAGCTTCATCAAAGAAGTGCTTTAAGAAAATCAGCCTCCAGAAGCAATGTGATTGCCCCTCCATGGCAGAAGTATTGCATGGAAGTTAAGAGCCAAAGGAATTTTGGGGGGCTGATTCTGCCCAAAATTTTGGAGGTTGGCTCTCCTCTCCAACTAGTAATGGCAAGAGACATTTTGAACAATGCCAAGATACAAGACCTCTAGAAAATAGACCTGTGAGCTGTTTTGATGTGTCCCACACACCAGTGAGGCAGTTTATCACCACAGAGAGATGTGAATCAAGCTGGGTTTATGTCCACCCTTTATTCCCTTCTGCATTTATTTGTGAAAGTTCATTTAAAGTTTTTCTAACTGTAGGAAGACAAAAACAAACCAATGCAGCAACGATGAACAAACCATTCCTGTAGATTCTGTTCTGGTGAAATACGATGACTCATAGCAAGAAGGACTTTACCAGGTTATATCAGGTCACCATTGAGTTTGTTGTACTTCAGTCAGATCAGTCAGAGTTGTTTGGGTCTGTGTTTTTAAAGCTTACTTCATTTGTTTTTATTTACCAAACATTCACTTTTCTCAGGACATTGGAAACATGAACTATTTCTATCAGCAATTTGAATGTTTGCAACTTAGTTGCTACAACACAGAGATGATTTCTGGCCAGTGTTGAGCTGCTCTCAGCAGTCAGTAGACAGCCCCACTGACAACCATCATGTGTGGCTAATGCCATTGCCTTGCCTTGATCTTGCTTTGTGCCAGGGCCAGGCCTGCTTCCACGGGACAGAAAATACAGGGTTGAAATAAGAAAGGCAAATTTGAGGGAAAATAAATGCTACCAGCAGTGGTTCAGAGGCTCAGAGAATGCAGAATGGCTGTGACTGCTGTGTGTGAGCACTTGAAGTAGCCACAGTCACATATGCTGTGCTTACTTACGAAGTTTGTGTCAGTGATTCTCTGGCAACAGACTCGGCTCTATCACACTCAATTCCAGGAACCTACAACTAGTTCTACCTCTGTCTTCTCATACACTTTCTTACCAATCAGTGCCTGCCTGGAAGGCTGTCACATGCCTAAGTCATGTCTGCCAAGCTGAAAACATCCTCAGGCTTCTGTTTTTCAGCTAGGAAAGAAATTTCAAGGAAGAAGTAAAAAAACGTGTGAGTGAATAAAGATGTGTTTGTGCAGTTACTATACATGTGAGCTTTGCCTGGGTTTGGTTTTGTTATAAGCTTGCAGCATTAGAGGTATTTTTAAAGCTCATTTAGTTCACCGATAGTTGAGAGTTTCTGCTAATCCTTGCTGAAGCCTTGATTTTTGACACAGTACTTAATCAGCATGTTACTTTTCAGTGCAACCAGCAGCACACAAAAAAAGTTGAAATGATTAATCAGGTTATTTGAACAGATTTCAACAGGATTAAGAATTAACTGGAGTTCACTAAAATTTTCCAGCTGAGATGCATACCAGGGTTTTTTCCTACTCAGGACAGCAAGTTAATGTATAACAAGACAGTTTATCTCATTTGGGCAGTTCTTGTGACTTGAGTTTAAATGGTGCTTAGACAGGTGTTTTCAGTGCAATAATAGCCACGGACTTCTGGCAGAAAAGTGTTTTTCAGGCTCTAAATACTTTGATGACTATTAGTTCATAAAATTTTTACAAGAAAGAAGCATTTGAAAAGCAGAAACTGGCAATATTGGGTTTATCTCATTTGTTAAAATTCCCCTTGGACTGGGACTGATAGTGTGAGGGTACACTGGCCAGGTAGATGGGGTTTTGCATCCCCCCAGGTGCCAGTGGAGTTCAGTTCTGGATCTGAACCTCACAGCTCAGGCCCATTGCTCCGTGACACTGGAAACATTTGCTGGTTTATGCTGCCGGCTGGAGTGTACAAAAATGTTTCAGGGTTTGATTTGAAGTACAGTTATGGTCAGAGGAGTGACTGTAAAAAGTCATCTCTTACTCAATAGACATGCTCTCTCCCTGTCCTTCGTAGTACCGTAGTATGTTAAGGGGTTGGAATGGACCTTTGAGATCATCTAGTCCCAACCCCCTGCCCTGGGCAGGGACACCTCCCACCAGAGCAGGTTGCTCAAGGCTTTATCCAATCTGGCTTTGAACACTGCCAGGATTGAGGCATCCTTCAGGCATTTCTGCTGATCTTACCACTCCAGTAGTTACTACTGTCAGTGCTGCAAAACCAGTTAACACTAGTGCAGAGAGCTGGATTCCCTCCTGCTGTGTGCATTATCAGCGAAAATATTTGCTGTTTTCTAGTGCAGATTTTGAATAATTGGATGATGGGCCACAAGGGTGAATAAAGTAGCCTGAGTTTTCCAACTGAAGAGATATTTTTGTTCTCAAAATTAGAAATAAATTACTGGAGAGTACTTCAACTAGGCTGGTCTGACCAGAACAACAGAGTAAATCTGAAACCCCTCCATGCCAATTTAACATCAGCTCTTAAAGGCCCTCTTAAACTAGACAGGCAAACACTGGTTCCTGGCTTGTTTTTGCAGGCACTGTGTTGCCACTTTCCTTGACTCATGTTTCTTGCTTATTTAATGTTGCAGTGATGGCTTCGAAGTTGATAAATAAATAAAATCACACATGAGAACCTCTGAGGGCCGAGCAGTGGAGCAGTAAGGTCATAGAAAGAATGGAATGTGCAATTCTAAAAGATTTTTCTGTGGGATGTGCTGATGATTCTTTAAAATTACTTACTGGAAAACCTCTAGGCTGCAAAGCAATAAATCTGATCTTCAGGTGTGGTTTTAGTTTTAAAAAGAACAATGTAAAAATTCTACCTTTGTGCTCAATAGCTCTTTTCTTGGTATATTTGAATCCAGAGATGTCTTCCATTTATTGCATTGGCAATAATTATTTTGTTCTCCTTTTTTGCTGCAGTTACTTTTGAAGGGTCTGTGTAACTACAAGGGCCATTGGTTGGACTGTTTCACATTTTGAGTTGGGAACCTTGTTTTTTCTGCTCTTTAGTTTTCATTTCTGGGCCAAGAGGTGAAAAACATTGAAGTATATTCAAAGTGCCAATACTTGCATTATAGGAATTCCCAAAGAACCAAACCTGTGTAATCCTATTAGAGTCTCCCTCTGTATTTATGTATTTGACTACTTTAGGAGGTCCATCCCATACCACCTGAAGAGTCATTCATATTCAAGCTTGATTAATGATTAATCATATAAAAGAGAAGCAGTTGCTGTGTGGAAAACATGACATATGACAGCAGTTTTGCAGGGTTTTCAAAGCAAAGCTGTGTGCTGAATACATGCTTTGTCAGGTACAAACACCTGAGCTCTGGAACCTTCCCTGGAGGGGCTGAGTGGGAGGGAGAGAATGCAGCAAAATGCTCTTGGAGAAGTGAAATTAGTGTGTTTTTGTAGCACCCTTGGGCACCTGTTACATGTGAAATTCTTAGAGCAGAATTACGTATTTTTGCCTTTCTCCTGGAGATTTAATGTTTTTTTATACTTTTAAAGAAGCAATTTTTAAACATTTCCACGTTCACAGAACAGCTGGAGTGATGCAGAAGAAGCAGAAAAGTAACAATCCATCTACCAGGCTTTCATGACTAATCTGTTACTTTATGTTAAAATAATGGTTACAAAACTGAAGACTAGCTTGTTGATTTCTAACTGTTAATGCAGCTTAGCATATAAAGTTACAAAAGCAGAGTAAGACCTCATGAAGAAGCAGCCTCATAATGATAGCAACATATCCCTGGGACAGTGGTGGATAAGAAGTGTCTTCTCCAACAGAGATCATTTTTCTTCTTCCTTAGGTGCAATATATTAATAAGATCCCATCTTATTTCTTCTAGGCACCAGTAACAGATGTGCAGTTTGGCCCTATGAGACTTCATCAAGATCAACTTCAGGTAACAGAGCAGTTCAAACTGAAGTCTTAATTTCTAAAACATCATACATGTTAGCTTAAAATTTGTGACTGGAAATTTTTGGAGTATTTTTGTCATGTGCATGTAACAGATTTTTATCATGGCATTCTATGTGGTATCCTAAAAAGCTGCCTAACTCTTTTCTCCAACCATTTCTTAGCTGATAAAAAGAGAGCTATCTATTCTTTCTGCTATCAGTTAGCTTGTAATCAATTTAGTGTGTCTCATTTTGCATTTTATTGGTAATCAATTCTTAATCAAAATTTCATTTAACTGATACTAAGCCAAATATCCTGCCAAGGTCTATTGTACTAGCACTATGGCTAGCATCAACCAAACTTGCAGTGTCCAAACTTGCAATGTCATTATGAAAGATATTAAGTGAGCTTAGCAAAGTATGGTTTTTTGCTACTCATTGCTGGCTGACATTAATTAATCCTCTTTTATCTCTTTATTAATAGAGGTCATATGTCAGTTGTCCCCTTACTGGGGACTCAGTTTGCAGATACGTGACTCCTTTGAACTTCATTTGAAAATTCTCCCATATCCTAAGCATACTGAACTATTAATCATCCAAGATGTTGCTCAGTTAGTAATTACAAAACTCCTCAGTCACAGCAATCTGGACCTAATAGTTTGAAAATGTCTGTCTTCAAGAACTGCAGTTCCACATCTTCCTGAGCTGACAGTAACACTAAAAACCAGGTCTCAGGACAGCCTCATCCAGTTGTTCCCCAAGTATAAATCAGAAACATTCCTTGAATATTTTTGCCTCCTGTATTGTTATTAATGATTGTATCACTTTTGTCCAGTCATAGGCCACTCTGAAATGCTGCTGATTTATCCTGGTAATATAACTGGCAGGTATGAGGAAATAAGTTAGGCAACATCACATTCGTGCCAGAGTCAATCATAGAACTCAGATCTGCTGACTGTCTGTGCTATTGCTGAAAACCATTCTTCCCCTCTTAAGGAGTGTTATAAATTAACTTCACTAAATATAGCCCAAACTATGACATGTTTTTGCAAACAGTTTTGCAGGTTGCTATAAAAGGAACCCAAACTGAATGATTACAAAGTCCTTCATTCTTACAAAAATATGCAGGACATGGAAATGTTAAGATTTACTGGTAGACATTTCATCAACCTGGTCCAAAGTGTAACTGGCACTGGAGTTCCAAAATCACCCAGAAGATAAACAGCAGTGGGATGTGATGCAAGCAAACACGTTCTCTCCATTATTGTCTGACCAAAGCATAGATCTAAGTGAGGTTTGATTAAATTGCTGAAAGATTGGTGTTTTGGGACAATAGAACAAATGCTGGTTTAGTTATCCATCTTTCCCAAAGGCTGCATATACTGAGTCATCCCCAAAATCAACACAGTATAGATCTATAGTCTGTCGTGCTGTATTCTTTCAGGCAAAAGTTTTATCCTGCAAAACATTATCCTGATGCAAAGCACAATCATATCAGTGAGACTCCTCCTTAGCAAACTTTGTTTATCTTCTGTATGGTATTAAATCCTAGAATTTGAAATAAATGTTAAAGGAATTGAGCCTTATCGTGCTTTGAGTATGTAAGCATCATACTGATTTTATAAAGGCTCAGAGAGATTAGTTGCTGGTAATTACACAGCAAGTTAGGACAGAGCAAGTACTGGCTCATAGATCTGACTTCTAGTTCTGGATTTCAACCATGGTAATCTCCTTCTGTGATATAAATCCCACAGCAAGCTTTGTGTAGGAGTCACATGTGGACATACTCCACATACAGAGGTACTGCTTACGGTTTGTCGGGTGTGAGTTCATTTGAGCAGTCTGTCTGCACTTTGCAGACACCCCACAGAGTGGGCAGCACCCAGGGCTTCAGGGAGCTAGGATGAGATGAAAAGGAAATCACATTTTTCATCATGTCATTGAAGCACTGTTAACTGCTGATTCACACAAGATGAGCCATGGAGGTTTTTTTCCTTTTCTGGAATCTGGTCCTGGTGAGAAAAATAAAGCCCAGGAAAATGGTTGCATTGTGAGGCAGTTTCAGTGAACTGAAGTAGACTCACTGTTAGTTCATGGACACTGTGCCTACCACAAATGTAGGCATCTAGTTTCAACTGGTTGCCTAAGCTCTGTTTGAAGCTAATGATGAGACACTTCCCAAACTTGTTCTTCCCATGTGGCTCTGGCACACTGTTCTATCCACTCAAAACACCTCTGTATACAGCCAATTATACAAATCAACGGTCTGTAGACATCAATTCTGTTAAAAACAATGGAGTAAGCCTTGGAAGTGGCTTAGAGAAACGTTATAAACAGGCAGAAGTCCCAGAATTTCCTGTATATGTAGGATTTATTTGTAATGGTTCACTGTCTGTCTTTAACCCAGGTACTTTTGGTGTTTGCTGAGGAAGATGAGCAGAGCAATGGGTTCCGCTGGGCGTGTGACAAAGCTGGATTTCGCTGTAATATTGCCAGGACACCTCAGTCTGCACTAGAATGTTTTCTAGATAAACACCATGACATTATCATTATTGACCATAGACATTCCAGATACTTTGATGCAGAAGCATTATGCAGGTAAGCACCATTTCAGTGGAATTCATGCTTAACAATATAGTTAACACATCATCAAATTTTTTTGCTTTTATATGACTTTTTTGTAAACTTATCAATCACTGATTTTGCTTTTTTGGACAGATATGCACTGGCAGCATCAAATAATGTTGCCTCAGTGCATTCCATCTGATAACAGCAGCATTTTTGGTTGTGTGCTAGGGTATGGCTTGATATGGCTTGGAGCAAGAGTGTACAAATTTCTTGCCATAGTGAGCTGTTGGGAGTTTTTTTGGTTTACCTTTAGGTTTTTTTCAAATGTTTTTGTTTTTGGCTCCTTGTTTGCATACCAGATCAACTGCAAAGACAGCATGTGTCACCAAGCAATTTAATTAATAGTCACTTCATTAATGTTCTAAATGTTTTGCAATGTCACATGCTGTTAAGTAACTCCAGATGCAAACAGGCAATGTTTGGTGTGCATGTTTCCATACCTACAGCATTTGAAAATTCTTCTGAAGAGCAAAGTTGCAAACCAATTCCAAAAGTACTTTTAGAAGCTGCTGTAAAGTATGAAAAAAAGAGAGAAGGATTTGCCTTTCTGAGTCTCACCACAGAGACTTGTCAGGCAGCAGTGCCTTACTTCAGTGACCTTCCAGTGAAATATCCCTTGGGAATGTGTCTGGACTGAATAACAGTCTGTGGGGTGGGGGGCAGGGTCAGACTATGTACCCTGGGTGAGTGTGGTGGGGTCAGGGCACTGGGACAAAGGCTCTTCTTGCTAAACTAAAGGAACTAGATAAGATCTTTGTCAGGCAGACTAGGTATCAGCTCTGTTCTCTTTGTTCCATTTCTACCATTCTGTCCCAGGATAAAGTAAAATGCACCTTAAATGAGTGACACCAAGTCCTTCAAATAAGTCCATTATAAGCTGTTTCAAAGAGGTGAATTTTTGCTATTCCCTCACTGAGTGTTTGAATTTTCAATTAATCTATGTTCTCTGTTTCTCCATGGAGTCTCAGATATTGCTGAATTTATTCCTTTCCTTAGCAGCAGGCTTGGGATTTGATGTCTGTTTTGTTGTTAAATGTTTTAAGAGACATTTATGACAAGTACTGTGTGAAGACTGTAAAGTCCTGTTTTCTGAAATGTGAACCTAAAAACATAAAATTATTTGCTTTTTATTTAAAGGTCTATCAGAACAACGAAAGCCTCAGAAAATACAGTCATTATTTGTGTAGTACAAAGGTAAGCACTCATATCTTTACTTTCACATGTGATCAAAAAAATGTAAATTTTAAAGTAAATAATACATTAAAAAATGTGAATTAGAACTTCTTGTGGTGCTCGTAGTAATGTTATGCTACATAGAGTTTTCCCATTCTTGATAACAGGATTGGGACAGGAATTTTTAATTTCTGTTTTACACTAAGGAGGTCTGTGGGTTTTGCTTTGGTTTTTTCCCCCTCTCCTGATCACTGCAGGCTTTAGGGGAGTATATTTGAAACAACTTCTGCCACATCCTGTACAGAACTGTCACACAGATCCGTATTTTGAACCTTTCTTGATCTGCCTTTCAGTATGATTAATCTCAGCACAAACAGGAGATCTGCTGAGCCATGAAAAGAAGATACAGAACAATTTGATCAGTGCAAAGTATTATCTGACCATAGAAGTTTTTAAAGCACAACAGACTATATGATGACATCCCAGTAAAACACTACATATGCACTTTCCCTCCTCATCCTTTGAACTCATTACTTCTATATTGTAAAATAATGTAAAAAAAGCCCAAAATCCAGTTTATTTAATCTCAAATGAAGTAAGTCTAAAATAATTTCCTCAAAGTACGATTTTGGGAGTGGACATTTCTCAGAACACATTAATTCTGAAAACCAATCCTGAGGTGTGGAAATTTCTCATTAAAGATCCACCATCATCTCTAGCAAACAAAAGACCCTAATTAAACATTTCAAGATCCAAAATGTCACACATAAATGAAAGATACTGTCCATCTGCTAAACCTGACCAGCATCAATCTGCTCATTTACAGAAACTCAGCATAATGGTCTTTCTTCTAGATTCCAGCCATACATTCACATATGTTGGAGTGTCTTTTAATTGTTTGTATAGCCAAGTTTTTAAAAATTATTTAGATACTTCATTTAGGAATATCTCATCCCAAGGTGACCTACTAGAAGGCACTGGGTAGGCCACACTAGGAAATCCATCCTCATTGAGGTATCTTGAGTTGCCTAAGATTTGGTACACTCAGATAACAAGTCATTTCTTAAAACTCTGGCCATGTAGAGTTTATCTGACTAAGGACAGCATAAACAACAAGGAAACTAGTACTGAAAAAGTAGGAATACTCCAGCAATCTAGCCCATTCATTGGTTTTCTTGAATCATTAGATTTTTGGGATGTAAGCATCTCAGGAATGTATCATTTTGGCTTATCCATGACAAAGATGAAAGCTTATAAGAACCACAAAAAATATGTTTTATTCTTAGGTCCTGTAAGGTTCTAGCAGTATTAGCCTTTAGTGTGACATCTGGAGTACAAGTATGTCAATAGGTTTTGAAATTTGGTCTCAGTTGATTACAAAGATGGTCTCTGACTTTATCATCCGTGTTTGAAAGGCATACTGATCGTGAAGAGTCATCAATATTGCCCCTGATCTCTGCTGGCTTCACAAGGGTATGTATGTGCTCTACTCTGCTGGGTTGCTCTGACATTTCAAAATTGTCATGTAAAAAACTGTCCAGAAGTTTTGCTGTCAGTAATCCAACCTCAGATCTCGTTTATGCTGCTTGTTCTAATGTATATGTCCCAATTCTGAACACCATACAGCAGTGGAATTAGAATAGTGCTAAGTAGGTAGACTTTCTCAGGATTATTAGAAGTGGTACTGGGACTTTTCTACTTTATACATTTATATCAGAGTGAATATATAATGCTCTGCTTGAAAATTGGCATAGCCAAAACTGACTAGTGACTGTGGCAGAGCCAGAGAGCAGCTTGCAATGAGCAACAGAATCTCTTCTCTCAAATCCCAGTTCACATCTGCAAACAGGCCTCAGACACTGGCAACTGCTATTATCTATTGTTTGGAGGCACCTGAACAGTATTCCATTGAATGTGTTCCTTGGCAACTATTCCAACTAAGCAGCAAAGGTGCTTATTAGGGCGTCAGTTAAGTGGATTCTTTATTGCATTCAGCTGACAATGGAACAAAAATGGGCCTGATTTACAGTGTGATTTGGAATATTTGGTTTCATGCTCAACAGATTTTTTGCTATCTCATCCCATTCCATTTGTACCTATCTGCTTATTTGTAGTAAGGTCCCAATACAGCAAGTGCTGGAGCCTGAAGATAGCTGTATTTATATGAACAGTCATTCCAGTGGACACATAAGTAATCCAGCACAGGTTATGAATTATGTATGGATCAGAGCCTTGGAGATGGGGCTAATGACAAAGCATAGAAAATTTGTTTAGCATCATTGATGTGGTGGCTTAGATGTGACCATCAGTGCTCCCTCACAGACTATCCATGTCTGTGGCAGTTTAGCATGAACAGTCAGACTGAGTAAATAGGAGATGTTTTAAAAACACATGAAAGACACTGAGGTCATTGCTATGCAAGTCCCCAGATTAATAATTGTGTCCAATGGCAGGTATATTTGAGAGGAAATTTTTCTTTCTTCTATGTATACAATTTGGGGTATTAGCAGTTGGAAACTCTCAATAATCTCAAATCTTAACAACTTGAGACATAACAATTTTTTCACTGTTATTTTAAGCAAGTAGAATGAAAGCTAAAAGTAGATTTTTGAAAGATATGTTGATCCTGCTAACAATCACAGAGAATGTTAAACAGATTGGTTGAACCTCACTGCCATGAGGATCTGTCACACTTTCAAAATGCAGTAACCTGAAAAATTTTACTAGTCCCAAAAAAGAATCTTCTCATGTTGCTTGTGTTACAGCATGTTAAGTTTTGGCATATCTACTCTTTTTTTGGCTCTTTATCAAGCAAAAGAGAACATAGCTTCATACCCTTGAATATGGAAATGTGTATTAATGAAATATTTCTAACCTTTTACTTGCAGAGATACGTAGAAAATTCTAGTAGAATGGCCTGTTACAATGAGTTGATTCAGCTGGAATTTGGACAGGTGCAGGCACAATTCAAGCTAAGGTAATTTTTACCAAAAACATTATCATCAAAAAATTCCAATTCAGCCACATCCTGAATAGAGTATTTATTTTAATGTACAATAGTTAATTATAGAATGTCAGTTAGCTGAAGAAAGTATGTTAATCATTAAAGGGTAACAGTATTCAGTGTGGAGCTGCAATACCTTATTGTCATATATGAGAAGAATTAAGTGGATAAAATGTTATCAGATGCCTTTTTTTTTTTGTCTCCAGGGCGTGTAATTCATTATTTACAGCATTAGAGAAAAGTCAAGAAGCCATTGAGATCACAAGTGAAGACCATGTAATACAGGTTTGTTCCAGTTATAAGTACAGAAAATTGCTCTGTATTTTATTTCATCCAGGATTACATTTACTCTTTCTTGCAGCACAAGAATCTAATCTAACTTAATGGTTCTAAAATATTGGAGCGAGTTTAGCTGTAGAGTAGAATTTTCTCCCTTTAAAGTGTCTTGCATAAATCAAGTCAATTTCAAGGGAGATTGTTGTTTCTGAATGAATAAGTATTTACTCTGCTGTTTTTATATTTTTATATTAATTCCTTTCTGTCAAGAATAAATGCAGCCACTGGCTTGTATGCATTCTTTTCCAAAAACACTGTATACTAATTTGATGCTCTTGGAATGCAAATCTAATGGATATTCTATTTAAATATTAGTACAGTTTTCTTTTTTTCTGAAATCTGATACTGTTTGATGTATCAGAATTCTTAGGCCAACTGTTTTTGAATGTAATCCTTTCTCAGAAATTTCTTTTTAAAAGGGAAAAGAAATTGTGCTTAGGTTTGCAGTCCTGAAAACCATCATCTTTATAAGAGAGTTAGCTCCATCCCTAGCTATGGAGCTGTGAGGAATGATTTCATTTATCAGTAAAGAGCTTGAGTCTAAGCCTCTGGGAATTATACCATGCACAGAAATTGTACCTTCTTGACCCAAATCTTGACAATGGCAATTTCATTGAAGGATGTGCCACCTTCATCCCTTTTACAAAAATATCAGAACACATCCTGAAGTTGTCTTAAATGTTTTTATCAGACCCAATTTTGTCCCTCTGCTGACAGCCCCAGAATGTAAGAGAACAGATATGTGCGGAGTCCTGGAGCTCCAGTGGCTTTGCACATGGAGGGGAACCTTTTGGAAGGAACCTTTAGGGGGGAACATGTAGAAGCAGAGAGCATCCAGTGGCACCTTTTCACTTCTCTCATGTTAAATCATTGTAAGTTGTGAGGCATTCAGACACCTATGACAGGACCTGTGCCTGTAACTCAGCTAGAGAGAGCTGTGGGCTGTCAGTGCCAGTCTTCAGTTTTCTTGGGCAAGGGCCACAAGACTGCAGTGAAATGCAACATTCTCTTCAAGGAGAAAGCTGCTTTGTTAAATTTCACTTCTTCCAGTCTGCTTGGCTGGGCTTTGCCTGTACAGGGGAGTAGTGGTGGTTGGCCCTTACAGAGAATAAGATAATGAATTTGCCAATAGATAAGGTTAATATTCCTGTGGTATCCCACCATCCAGTGTGTGATTTTTAGGAACACTAAGGTAGGTTTGAGGTTTGTAGGTTTGAGAACTGACAGAGCCCATTTTATGTTGTCTAAACTCTATGAACATGTATGTGATACTCAGCCAGTTCCATAATTTCCGTATTTTGCTTCACAAGGGAAAAAATGTAGGCATCTCTCTCAGGAGTAGTACATACAGACATTTATTTCAGGCTGGGGAAGAGATTCCTTGGTTTAGCAAATAGGAAAAAAGAGATTCTGATGTGCTGTAAGTATTTTGTTGATGGGTTATTGTTTGTTTTTATTTCACAGTACGTCAATCCTGCTTTTGAAACAATGATGGGCTATCAAATAGGTGAACTCATAGAAAAGGAATTAACAGAAGTGCCTATAAATGAAAAAAAAGCTGATTTCCTAGATACAATTAATTCCTGCATAAAGATAGGAAAGGTGAGTAATGGCATCGTATCACTTATTTTTTGCTACATGTAGAAGTTACTGTAGTCCAAGGATGACACATATTGTGACTTGCAGCTTCACAGACACATAGCATTTGCAACTTTCTTACTCTTAACAAGCACAGGAAGTTAAAAATGTTATGTTTAAGGGCATCTTTCTCTTTTCTTGCTTGGAAGAGGTATTTGTTTTATGAAAATAAGTGACTTGCTGTGTTTCTTTATAATTTATGCCATTTGTAGCAAACAGTGTGGGAGTAGCAAAGAGAAATGAGATGCATGCACGTTCCAGTGTGATGTGAATGAGAAAAGAACAGTGTTGAAGTATTTCATCATGAAATGTAGAAGCTGATTTGCAAGCTCAGAATGTGAAAGTATCAAAGAGACATTTGCAGTATCACTTGAGAATGATAAGCAGTGTCAGCTGCTAATGTCTTTTATTCTCTGGTGACATGGGCGTTGTCTAATGGATTTCCTTTAGAAATGTTCATGGCACCAAGGTAGTGCATGAGCTGGCTGCATGGGAGGTCATTACAGAGAGACACTGCTGTTTGCCTGGTGGCTCCATGGTGCTCCTTTGGGACTGTTGTGGCTGTAGCTGAGGACCTGTCTAGGAGCTTTCATCTGCATTTTGATAGTGAGGTGTAAATGCTTCTGATGTCATTGAACATGTCATAGAACCTTATAGGAAGAAGATCGTGGAGATGACAGAAAGAGATTTGAGAATTGGTGTGTTTGATGATGCACCATGGCCCACGCTCAGATCTGAGTCAGGACAGCTGGTTGGGTCATGCTGCCTGTCCGTGGGGAAGCAGCATGTCATTGGCACAGAGCAGGGAGATGCTAAAGTGACTCATGGCACTCTGTGTATCCAGACAGGGATGCAGAAACACGGACACAAAGCTGTGGTGAGTCACAGTCTGTAAATCAGGATGCTGACAAAAGCACTCATCAACAAAAGCTGAGCTCTGGCTGGGTGCAGAGCCCATGTTCATTTCAACGAGAATGTGTCACTCCTTTCTACATGTGTTGGCCTTTTGGAAGAGATCCCAGGGACAGACAATAGCTTGGATTGTGGTGCTTCACAGCAATGTTGCCTGACAAAAACTATTTCAGTAAATGTGTGTAATATAAAACTGGTGTTAGGAAGGAGTATTTGTTAAGTTATAGTTCAAATGCATTAGATGTGTCAGGCTTTAAATCCACATCAATTCTCAAGATACTAAGAGATAAAAATTTTAATATTTTAGTGGCCTGATAAAATGTCATTAATAACAGAAATATTACCCTATGAATGATAGAAGTCTAACCCTAATTCATCTCATTCCTTGCATTTATTTTACTCCTGACTCTACAATTTCAACGGTGAGGGCTAATGAAATACTACTTATTTAAACCTGTCTGTCTGGAACAGCCTGAGCTGTTTTAGGTGGATATAGTCAGTTTATGCATTTTTTGTGTGTTTCCCTTTGGAACATTATATAGTATGAATCTATGCAACATTGCATTTATATCCTAAATATAAAAAAAGAATTGAAAATTATTACAGGAAGTATTTGCAAGTAGAGATTAACTGTGCATAATATAATATAATAATAAAAATAACAAAAAGTAAGTTTTTCTGATATTTGGGAAAATGTAAGCTGCATACAATCTACTGCTCATCTTTAAATGGGATTTAGGAAGATGGACTGCTGCATCTTGTGCTGGTAAACATGTGAGCAAGTTCAGTATATCCAAACAAAAGTTCATAGGCATTATAGTGACAAATTGCTAATTGCTTGGTGTGTAAGGATTCTTGGGTCAGGATGTTGTTTCTTTCAGCAGAAGCAATATCTCTGGCAGTTCATTTTTTGTTACTACAGCTGGCTGCAATTTGCCAAAGCCAGCATTATTGAAAGGCATGTTCATCCATCTGTACTTGAGAGTTAAAGAAAAAGTTGTGCTTCCTTCATTCTTCTGCTTCATGATTCAAATTGCACCCATTACGATGAAATGTGCAATTCTGACTAGAATTCTTACTGCCTCTGATCTCTGCAGTTTGACACAAAGCTCTTCATCTTAGTTTTGCTTTTTCTGAAGTGAGACAGATAACTCCTGATAGAGCAGACAAGACATGCAATTCCTCTCCCTCCTGGGGAACTGTTTGTCTTTGCAGAGCGGGTGGGAGAGCCATCACACTCTGCAATAAAAGTCTATGGCAATTGCTTCCTAACTCAGCCTGAGGTTCTGTGAGATTGTTTTCATGACATCTTGTGTTTATTTTGGTTTGTTCTGCTTTCTACAAGCAGCTTGCTGAACTTTGCTGTCTAGTGCAAGAAGCCCTTTCTAAAAGGAGGGCTGAATTGGGGATTCCTTGCTGCACATGTGTGAGTGCTCAGTGGATAGATGTATGCCTTGACCTTAATGGAGTTTGTAACATCAGCATTGATTCACTCTGTGAAGGGTGAAACTGTTGGAGGTTTTACTGTGTTTTTTTCTCTGCATTTGCTCCCAGCATGCCACACCATGTAGCAGGAACTGATCACGGTACTTGTGTGGCTGTAATATTCTTGTGTGCAGACATAATGATGAGCTTGACTGACAGCCCATCTTGGGAAGTAGCTCTTCTCTGTTGGACTGCTGACAGAGGCTCTGTGAGAGAGCATATGGTGTTCTTAAAATACATTTAAGTAACATCCCTGTGAGAACTTTACCTGCCAGTGGGAGTTTGGCTTGGACCTCCAACTTCTCAGAATTGTGCTGACCTTTTCCCTCACACATTTCCTGCCACAGTTTCACAGGTTTTAGAAATTTATAAGTTGAAAAATCGATCTGTTGACTAAGAAGAGCACATTAGTGAATAACCTGTCTTGAAAGGGATGCACTTTCAATGTGGGAATTATCCAGTCAGTACCTTATGACTTCACCCCTTTGTGCACATCCCAGGTTTATTACCTGGGTTAGAGACCAATTACTCATCTCTGTCTCATCCTGGTTGTCAGGAAACTAGTGATATGCATACTTTTAATTATCAGAGCATTGAATTTTGTGATGCTTGCTTTATCTTCATTTGTATTCATCAAGCAGCTCGTAGGAGAAGATATTATGCTCTTTCACAGTTTGTTATGCACAGTTCTTTTCTCTGACAGATCCTCAGTAAAGCCTTTCATATTTTTTTCTGCACAGCCTGTCACCATGTAGCTCTCTGTGGGCTGGAGTCTTTATTTGCTGGCTCCAGCAACATAAATGTAAAACTGTTCTCTCTGTACCTGTGCTCTGGCACTTGTGCTCTGCTTGACTGTGAAATCTGTCAGTCTCACATTAATAAATCTGTACGTGTGAAAAGGTATGAAAGGTATTTTCATATACATTTGTAAGATCTGATCCACAGTCTGCTCAACTGAAACACAGCAATTGGCATGAGCAGGTCGTATTAAATTAACATGCAGTATGTAATCAATTACTTATTAATCACTTGGTATTTATTAGATGCCCAGCTCAAAATAGGCATGTTAAAAAGGACCACCACCAGCTATTCTAGGGATGGAGACATGTAGGCAATCCTAAAACCAGAGTGCTTTTACAGGGGTCACAGAATCCAGGAGCTATTCTACTAGGCTTTATAAAAAGCTCGGATACATCTCTTCTGCTTTTTGATAGTAAACTAAGAGTATAGAAAGTAAATGTGCTAGGATACCAGAGTGCTTTCAGTCACAGATATATTCAATGCTAACCAGTGATAAGACTTCCCAACTCTGCAGGAGAGATGCTGCAGTCCAGAAGTGAAGCAGCCAGGTTGACATAACGTTTTTGCACTGACCTTCCAGTCCTGGGACGAGTCAACACGGCCAGGGAGAAAGTCAGGCAGGTCAGTGTAGCAGTCCCAGCCATGAGCTGTGTGGTCCTGGGCAGGGCAGGGGGTGCCCCACACAGGTAGAGCCCAACGGTGCTCCTGGAGCCTCGTGGGGACTCTTGCTCCAGGCAAAGACTGGTCTGAGCTCTCACAGGGTTCTCTGCCAGGTCTCCCCTCAGTGACCCCCAACACCATTGAGGTAGGATGGGGAAGAAGAGTATAAGGTTCTGATTCCAACAGCACCTGAGGTCTGGCTGTTGTTGTTGCAGCACTCACAGGCTTCTTCTCTGGAAGTTCTCTGTGCAATTGGCAGCAACACGGTGACCTACAGGTTAGTTACACGGAAGAAATTTGAGGTTAAGCACAATTTAACCAGTCCTGCCTGGTTTTGTATTGTAGGACAGCTTTCAGTGACAGAAAGTATGAAGCTACAGCTTCCCTTCCTGATTTATCTTAACTTTCTTTCATCTGAATTAACTTTTTTTCAGGAATGGCAAGGAATGTACTATGCGAAAAAGAAAAATGGAGATAGCATACAACAAAATGTGAAGATACTACCTGTCATCGGACAGGGAGGGTAAGTATGAAAGCTAAAGCCATGATTTATGTCTGAATCAAGGCTCAGTTGAGAGTTCAGTTGCTCTCAGCAGACATGGGATTATCCTGTTACTGAGTATTATGGAAGCTTATGCAAGGAAGAGAGCCTCAGACCCCTGTGTTTAATTCCTTGGGGCAAAATCAACTTGACATGTTTTGTGCAGGGAAAGTGAAATTCTCCTAATTCTCCCCCAAAAGGAACCAAAGACTCAGATGTGCTCACTTGTGACTCTGGCATTTTTTAATGCTGCCTGAAGTACAAGTGTACTTTCCTGTGTTTCTGTGCATTTTGGTGTCCTCTGTCCTGTTTTGGTGTGCACTTGTACTCTGTCCCTCTATGCTCACCTACTCATGGCTGTTGCCAGATGTGTTTATGTGATGAGATCACTGTTCACTTTGGTCATGGGCAAAATTCAAGCATGTCTTGATTTTTATGCAACCTCCACTTGGTCCCCGAATCAAGTCTTTAGAGCACACAAGTATATATTAATTATTGGTATGTTTAGCATGAATCCTTTTATACTATACTGGTAAAGAAAGTAAATCAGATTGCATGCAGTAGTACTTCCAAAGCCATCTAAGGCTTCATTAAGAGCATGGCACACTATCTTCCAGACTTTGCTGAGGCAAGTGTTTAGAAAGAAGTTCCTTCAAGAAGGAAAGGTGAAATGCAGCTTCTTGTGCAATTACTTCCTAAGGAAAAAAGACAGTTTTGGATGTTTTGGATTGATTTCATCCCCGGAAGTATTTCATGTTCTCTACTCTCCCTCAATAAAGTGAAAACATATTTTCAGTGTAAGATGCCGAACTTGGAAGAGCAATATGTATTAAATATATTACTACTTATGGAACAACCTAAGCCCATTTGAAGCTGGCTCAGAAAGTTTCCTGGTAATCAGGGGCTTAGTTTTCAGTTTGACTGCTCTGTCCTTAAGTCCTATAGAAAGTTTTGATATTTGGACTGCACTGTTGCATTTTTTACATTTATATCATATGTGAAACATCCTACAGTAGCCTAGAACAAGCTGGGGGTGGGAGATAGCAGAGAGAAAAGATGCTTCAATGACATGCAGAACTGTGGGGTTTTTCCCTTCCTAGTTGAGCCTTCCTGCCAGAACAGGATTTGTGCTATATTAATTTGTTGCTGTTACCCATTTTCAGTACCAGCACTGAATTAGAGCTAAGGTTTGGATGGGAATTAACACACTGTTTTTTGCCTACAGAAAGATTAGACACTATGTGTCAATTAGTAGACTGTGCAATGACAACAATAAGGTAAGTGAAAACAGTGCTGTGCTTGCTTTAGTTTGAGCCTTAAATATTATAAAATAATGGCAAAGTTCTGACTAACTGGATTTCTCATACTGAATTGTAGGCGGAGAAGACATGTGAATGTATTCAGGCTGAATCTCAGACAGGTACGACACAACTCTTCTGTCCCTATAAGTGGAGAACATACCTGGGGAAAGAATAAAGGCCATTGTTAGTGATTTGACTGAAAACACAGTTGCCCAGAACAGTACTGTTTATCTAGCAATAAGCTGGGAATCCAGCTCAAAAGGCAGGAAAATAAATACAAGCCCTCTCTACCTGCCTCATCTGTTCTAGAAGTGACTTAGAACAAGCCACCTTTGAAAACACAGGAACAGGGCCCCAAGTTGGTATTGTGTTACTGTTGGATTCATTGCCACATTTGAGTGGTAGGTGGTGGATCCCTATCACAGAAATAAGAAGGATGCTGTCTAGTTGTCCTGTTGCTGTGGCTGTTCTATAGCTAGTGGCATGTGTGTTTGCACTGCTTGTAGCTGAATTGCAGAGAATTTGCATGTGGGTGGAAATGAGGATGACCAACACTACCATTCACCTTATCCCACCTATCAACACATCAGTTATGACATCCATGGCATCCATGCTGTAGATACTTGTAAACTTGTAAACTCAAGTTGCACAAGTTGTATTCACAACTACAGTTGTGTCACTGTAGCAAAACAGGAAGTTTTCCCTCCACACTGTTAGTTTCCTTCTGTGCAAACACTGAGGCATGTTCTGCCAGAGAGTGTGACTGGGTTCATCACAGTGTAATTGGGCAAGAGTTTAAAAAGGAGCTGTCACTGGCTTTTGTCTGCTGAAGCATTGTGGTCAATGTCACTCAGCTGCTGCCAGGCTTTTTCTGTGTTTCAGTTCCTTGAACATACATCTTAAGCACAACTTCCAATCATTGTGCAATACTGATGGCATTTCTCCACAGATACTCAGGCTTGCAGACACAAAGACATGAGGAAAGGATCCCTAGATGTCAGATCCACAACATCACGAGGGAGTGATGGTATGTTGAATGAGTAGTTGTATTGGGTCTGGCTGAGTTGGAGTTGCCATACAAACCCAGTACACAAATTATTACATTTCATACCTCTTGATAACAATAGAGAGATATTTTTTGTTAAGTTTGTTTTCTTTCACTGTGTTGTATTTTGCTCTGTTGGATCACCCCAGATTTGACAGATAAGTACACTAGTGAAGCATGGAAGTAGATCTGTGGCAGTGAGAATAAACTCCAGTACAGCAAAGAGAACATTGATTCTTCTTCTTTAGAATTGCTCAGCACAAACAGTTACAGAGATGTGTCTGCATTTTATAGGTAGGGCAACACCCAGAAACATCTCATCGTGACCTTTTCTCTACAGAACCAAAATTGCTGACTAATATAAAACATTTGTTTTTACATTTCCAATGAATAATAGGCCAGAACCTCTGCTGTTTTAATGTGGCATGGCTATCCATTTCAAAGGAGCTTCACTGATTTACCTCAGTTTGGAAGCTGACTCACTATGACTTGTCATGTTGCGTCAGGCAGCAACAGTAGATACATCCTGTAATATCCTAAGTGCAATGGTTACCTACCTGTGCCTGCCAGTTTATACACAAACATCTGTATAGCCTTTTAGCCGAGTTTTTTATTGAATATTTTAATTAGTTAAAATGAAAAAAATAAAGCCATGATTTTGCTAGGCTGTTACAGTTGCCTATCTCTAGTCAGGGACATCAGTGATCAAGCCAGCATCTCTTTGCACTTGTGTGTCGCCAGCATCACAAGCCTGTGTATGCATTCTGCAGTAGATTGCCTCTGAAAGGCACAGCAGGGTAAACAGTTCAGGAAATGAATGAAGATTTCTTGGCTGAAGTCTCCTGTCATGCCTTGTCACCGAAATCAGGATACAAATTCTGCTTTGTTTTGCACACAGGCAGCTCACAAAGGCGACGACTTCCATGGCTACATTCCATGACTATCGAAGCACCCATCACCAAGGTAATGTGCACTGGCACTGCCTATGGGCACTTGTGCTGTACTGCAGGACTGGCGCACAAGGCAGCACTCCTCCTCCAGGCTGAGGAGGAAGGCAGCACTAGATTCTGGTGCAATGTCTTCCCCTGTTCCACTTGCTCACTGGTGTAGCTCCAAACGGTCAGATACTCTGAACAAAGACTATCGAAGCACCCATCACCAAGGTAATGTGCACTGGCACTGCCTATGGGCACTTGTGCTGTACTGCAGGACTGGCGCACAAGGCAGCACTCCTCCTCCAGGCTGAGGAGGAAGGCAGCACTAGATTCTGGTGCAATGTCTTCCCCTGTTCCACTTGCTCACTGGTGTAGCTCCAAACGGTCAGATACTCTGAACAAAGACCTCTCAAGCCTGCTTAATAGAGTGCCCTCCATGTGGTCAGCCACCACGACTGCTTTTTAATAAATTCTGCCTATGTGAAGGAGGGACTAGAGTTCCTCTTTCTTACTTATGAATTGCCTTCTGAAACTGTTCAAGGATTTGTCAAAAATCAGCTCTTTAATAAACTGAGAAAGGCAAATGTGAGAAAGTTGTATTGCATCCATTCAGAGGTATTTTGAGGCTGTGCCTTGGAGGGAAAAGTCACTAAGACTGATGTCTTTAAGGCCATGATCTTGTTCCCAGAGTCAGTAGCAAACATCAGTGTTTTAGTAACATCCCTTTCATTTCAATTGTCCCCCATGTGGGTTAAAGTTTTAGATCTTCTTTATTTGCTGAGTTTTCCATAGTAATTGATGAATGTTTATGTTCTTTCTTAAATCAGTTCTATGTTCACAATCTGTCTAATGCTCTATTAGGTAATAAACATCATCAATGCTGCACAAGAAAGCAGTCCCATGCCAGTTGCAGAAGCTTTAGATCGGGCTTTGGAGATTTTAAGAACCACTGAATTGTACTCTCCACAACTGGGGACAAAAGATGAGGATCCACATACAAGTGACCTTGTTGGAGGGTTAATGACAGTAAGTACATACTGCCACAAACAGCTGTTGATTAATGTTCTGCTGCCTGATTTTCCCAGTTCATCTGGCATGTGCTTCGCCTCTACAATGCCACATTTTCAGGAAAAACTGCACACATCTTTTTGTGGTTCAGTACTTGAATAATGGGAACAAAATTGACTAACCCCTTTGAAACATTAGTTTTGCTAGAAATGGAAAGGAAAACCAGTTCTTTTCAATGTGATTCATTTGAGAAAGGAATAGGTGGGAGAGGAAGAAAGAAAGATAGCCAGACACTTAGATTTGTTAACGAGGATTAGAATGACTTTTGGGGGGAGGCTTTTCAGTCTGAAAGAATGCATTTTTAAAAGAATGCAACATATGTATTTTTGTTGCTGTTTCTTGGATTACATTTGTACCTGTAGTGTTGTATCCAAAGTTAAACAAAGGGCACAAAGCAAAAAACTGAACCCAAACCTTCAGAGCCTGAAGTCTGACCCTCCTGATGACAGCGAGATGAGTTTGGAGGAATGTGACCTGTGCCTTGAGGATATGTGTTCTCATTAGTCTGTAGGTTGCATATGAAATGCTACATGGGGAAAAAACTGACAGTGTGTTGGATGCAAAAATGCTCACAAGATGTGAGCTTTTCAGAGAGAACTCTGGGCTATTACAATTTCATCTGGTAACTATCACGACGCCTTTGCAGTATCTATCAGAATCTGCAAATAGTTCACATCTATTTTTGCCTTTGAAAATATCACAGCAAATATCTAACCAGGAGAAGTATATGAGAGACTTCAGAATTCCAGGGGAAGACCTGAATGGTTCATATAGGGCTGAATTTACTAAACTGAGGAGATAAAATATATTGTTAGCTTGAATATAAAAATATAGGAAGGATATTGATACATATAATCGTTAGTCTCAAAGTGAATCTTTTCTCTTGATGAATACACAGAGTCCTCAGCTGTTTTTTCCCATCTGAGGACTGTTGATTCTTATATATTCTGATCATACTGAGTCTGCAGTCCCAGAACATGTAGGTAACAGCACTGCAAAATACAAAATCCTTACAAAAAGTAAAACAAAGACAATTTTATGGAGCAGTAGAAAAGCTGAGAAAATCCACCACAGAGCATGAGGGTATATGGCATAGTATGAGTTTTTAAAGTACCTGAGAGAAACATTTTTCCATCAAAGGGTCTGTTGAAAACAGAATCATATTATTCCATTTCATGTTCAGAAGTTATGTCTGAGTAGGGGAACAAGTAACACGTTATTGGATTTGAAATCTCGAGCGGGAAGGGCATTTGGACTTCAAAGATGGATTTGCCAGATACATTTACACCTACTATTTCAACTCTTAAAAAAGCTAATCTCTGATTCTAGGTGATGGGCAGCATCTGGTGTCCTAAATATTTGTGTCACAGCAGTGCTATTGAAGAGCCACTGAGCCAGTTACAGGAATAACTTTCCTTTTAAATCACAAACTCCAGACTTGCTTACAAATGTGAAAGAAAAAATGAGATATAAGAATTCTTTTAAGTGCAGATATTGCACGTTGAGATACAGCATCCACATTTACTTCTGCTATACTTTGTCTGAATACCATTTTTAGCAAGGTGAATTCAGAAAGATTTTTTTTAATGCCTTTTTGTACATCATGGGCTAAACATTAACATGCAGCAACTAACAGCTGTAGCCTGAAAAGAGCAAGCAGGATTTGGGCCACAGCATTTAGAAATATAAGCTGAAAAGCAACTATTAAATATAAAATTCTGTTAGTTTTAGTCCTTCATCTCAGTTTGCACATCTAGGCATCATGCCAGAATCAAACCTAGGAGGCACTGAGCTGAAGAATAAACAAGCATATGTTCTGCTGGGATGGAAAGGAAGCCTCAGAGCAATTTGTTGATCTGCAATCCCAGCAACAAATCATGAGATTCTTATGCTGCTGAGGAATCATGAGATTCTTATGCCTCTGCTCTCCTCCCCAGTGCCAGGGGAGAGCAGATTCATATCTCCCTCCTTTCCCTCCCACCTCTGCTTGTTGATGGAAGTATGTGGACATACAGTGTCTGGATTGTGGCACAGAACTTGTGTGCGTGTTGTCCAGACAAAGACAGATGTGAGGCTGTAATTCCAGACCTCTATCTGCATCTGAAAAATCTGGATTTTCACCTAAGTTCATATTGTATCCCATATCCTGCAGTTTCTCCTCCAATTGTGACCCGTATTTACATAGGCACATCTTAACAGTATACACAAACAAAGGAGGGGCAGCTTTGATGACTGTGACAGGTTACAGTCAGGCTTTTCTAAAGTTGTTGGGCTACTCTTTGGTGTAATCATCTTCTAGACCTTTTGTGCAATACCTTGCATTTAACTCTCAGCTTTTATTTGACAGGATGGTTTGCGAAGATTATCAGGGAACGAGTACATATTGTCAGCAAAACGTAAGTTTTATTTTGGTGGTTGCTGAGATTTTTAAGAAACAGAAATTTAAGAAACAGGAGATCTTTAAGAAACAGAAATTTAAGAAACAGGAGAAATGTAATCAGATGTTCTTTTTTATAAGCATTATTTGGTTTGGGTTTATTTTTATTTATAAGTGTTTTTCTGCAGCATTACTGGGCTTTATAGAAACCAGAGTTGCTAGGTATTACTACAGAAAAGGAAATATGTACATTCAGTGAAAGTGTATCTCACAATTAGGAATGTTCTATTTAATATACTGTTGATAAATGTGTAATGTAATCAGATGTTCTTTTTTATAAGCATTATTTGGTTTGGGTTTATTTTTATTTATAAGTGTTTTTCTGCAGCATTACTGGGCTTTATAGAAACCAGAGTTGCTAGGTATTACTACAGAAAAGGAAATATGTACATTCAGTGAAAGTGTATCTCACAATTAGGAATGTTCTATTTAATATACTGTTGATAAATGTGTAAATAGAGTGATAAATATATTTCTCAACAGAAACTCATCAGGTCGCTGGCAGTCTGAGCTCTCCAATCTCCCTCAATGACATACCCCCACGGATAACAGAGGCAATGGAAAATGAAGAACAGTGGGATTTTGATATCTTTGAACTTGAGGCTGCCACCCATAAAAGGTCAGTAAATGCAAGAGCTCATGAACTAAAGTTGCTGAAACGTGACTTAAATGTCATCCTGTAATCAGCTCTTCAATTTCTCTACCTGTGTTTTTAAAATGGAATTACTTTTATTTTCAAAGTCAGATGTTTGAAATTGTCTCATTGTCATTTCTAGTTGTGTATGAATATTAAATATCTTCTGTTTCATCATACACTATTTCCTAAAAATTCCCAGTGGATGTAAGGGAAGATTATATATCTTTGATATGGTATAATGACAAAACAACATAATTGTTAAAGCTTTTCTCTTCTCAATAATAGAAAAGTTCAACAAATCCAATTGTTTTCTTGTGGGGATTCAAATTCCTATTATGGCCAACTACACACAGAGTCAACATGCTGGTCTTACTCTGAGCAGTTGATACAGATCAGGTTTTATTTTCTCTCCATCTAATTGGGTAGTTTTTATTCCTAAACAGTTCCAGTACAGCTTTTCAGCAGAATTCCCATTGCCTTTCTCTGGGATTAGAGGAAGGTCTTTATCCTAAACTCTTGGCAGGCTACATTTTCTGTACAAGATTAACTGAAGCATATTTACTGACAAAAAGTAGGACATACGAATTTCCATCACAGAATTTTTCAAAAGCAGATCAGCAGTTTTGATAGACTGCACTTCATTAGTAGCAAAGGCTCCCAGACTTTAAATTTAGACTGTTAATTTAAATAAAGACTGTAAATTTATCTTTCTGTTTAAATCCTTGGTTTTATTTTCTGATGCTTATCAAAAGTTCCCCCTTTGGGTCTAGTTTCATGTATCATGCTTTGTCTTAGTTTAAAGCTTCTGTGAGACACTAATTTGCAGACTAGATCCTGCGATGAACTACCTTAAACCCTCATCTTTGAAAGGTGTTCAAAACCAAAGTCTAAGAAAGATATGAGGCATTTAGTTAACATACATGCACTTCATTTTTATTTCATGGTTTTATAAGCCAAAAAGGTGGAAAACCTCTGAGTTTTTTATTCTTCTTAAAAGTGATTTTGTTTTAAATTAAGAAATTTGCATCCAGTTGCTTTAGGGTTTTTTTTAATTTGCTGCATTTCCATGTCTAATCAAGTGCTAGAGATACAGTAATTAAAAAGGAAAAATTAAAAATATAGTCTGTCTGAGTGATTTACAGCACATAGTGCATACATTGCAGAAAATTAATTAACCCAGCCAACATGTATGAGATCACCAGGTAGGTTTCTCTGTTCTTACTGATTTGGAGAGACCACGGAGGGGCAAAGGTGGTACTTGGTTGCCTGTCCTCTCATTAAAGGTATTATAATTACGATTGCTTCCTACTGTGTTTAAATAAAGGCAGTTCATTTATTAAGAGAATTAGACTGATCTTCAGTGACTCACAAGTGTGAATATGTTATTTGTATTGTCTTCAAGTCCAAGTAGACAGATGGTAGTAAAGCCAAGATAATTAATTAAATCTAAGTTTTAGTGCATTACAGTTCCCTGACACAGAATCCTGGAGACACTTTTGTCTGACAGTGGAGGGGATTAAACTTCAGTACATGACACAGTATTGTTGAGTGTTTTTGCCAAAAGATGCAAACTGACTAACTCACAGTGACCTCAGCAACTCTAAATGGCCTCACCTGTCAGGTGCAGCTATAAATCAGAGCTTGGTGCATCTGGAATCAAGCAGCATCCTCTGTGCCTGCACAGTCACTGAGCCTGCAAGGGTGGGCGTAAGAGAAGTGGAGCAGATCTGCAGTGCAGACAGCACAGTGATTGCAGCACTCTGTAGTATAGATATACTTAATCTAACTGTAAACAAGCTGGTTTAGGAATCCGTGGCAGCAGCAAGATTATCTCCCTCCTCTTACGTGCAGAGTTTAGTACTTGCTAATTTATCTCATTTTGTCTGCAGTCTCCACTTACCCTACACAGAGTTCCCAAAACACTGCTGTGTTTAGTGCAGCAGCAATATAGAGTATTTTTAATATTCCTGGGAGTGGCAGGAACTGACCTGGCTCTGAGACTGTGCATGTGGTGGGGAGACAAAACACTCCTGCAGGTCTGTACTGTAATTCTGTAACGAGCCCTTATACCTCATTTGACATGTCACTGTTGAAAATGCTGCATAGATTCATACTATTTATGCTGTGTTATTTTCTTACAGCTGCATTTGTTTTATAACTTGCTGTTTATTTTTCTCCACAGGCCTTTGGTTTATCTGGGTCTCAAAATATTTGCTCGCTTTGGAATCTGTGAATTCCTAAACTGTTCAGAATCCACTCTGAGGTCTTGGTTGCAAGTTATTGAGGCTAACTACCATTCCTCCAACTCCTACCATAATTCTACTCATTCAGCAGATGTACTACATGCTACTGCTTACTTCTTGTCTAAGGAAAGAGTAAAGGTGAGTCCACATTTATAAGAAATAGTGTAGGTGGGGAGTACAGATGCAATCAAAAGATGTCTCAAAGGAAGATTCCAAAAGCCAAAGTTAGCCTAGTGCCACCAGTTTGGTAACTCTGAGGTCAAGCAACTGGGCTGGTTTACATGAATTCTGGGATCTCTTTTAGAGTATACATGGAAGGATGGATACTAATATTACAGGATTTGAACAACTCTTGATGAGAGAATAAGAAAACCTTTTCAAGTAAAACTTCTTCATATAGTAAAGCTTTCTCACATAGGTGAGGTAATGACACAATTATTTTTGTGACAGTACATGCCAAATACAGATTTAATGTAATAAATCACCATCTCTTATGCCTTGTGATGGTCATTTTGCATAGGATTCTCAGGACAATATAGGCTATAAAATAGGTTGTATCACCCATTGGACAAGACATCCTGAGGCTTATAGAGACTACATTAGAGGAAAAAAATGACTTGTCAAAGTTTCTTGTACCATAACACCCACTGGGGTATTCGAGCCACTGATACCCAGAGTAAAGCAGAGTAACCTTTACTGGCAGATGCCCAGACTGGAGTAGGGGAGTTAGAGCAGTGCTTGCATGTGTGTGCAGTAGCATGGTAGTGCACATTTCTGAGCTGCATTTTTGGGTACGCATTCCTACCCTGAACTGACCTGTCTAAGGATAACACTAGTGATGGGCTCCTGGCTGAAAAAATTGTGGCTGTAAACAAGGGTCTGACAGCTCATTAAACTGCAATAAGTGCCTTAACCTGGAGCTGCAGCTCATTAGTGTGTATCCAGAGGCTGACTTAGAAATACCATATGCCAAGTGGGAATAGAACATCATTGGATTTTTTCAGGCCCTGATTTGCCAGAGGTTTAGCTGGTCTTCCCAAGTACAGCCATGAAAAACAGACAAGATCTGGATTCATTTCAATGCCACCAAAGCATGACTGCCTCCTCTTTTTCCGGAATGTTGTTTCCCTTCCTCTGTAGGCATAGGAAGAGAAAAAGATGTTGTAGAAGGACCAGCATCAAAGTTCAAAATTCTCTCTTAATCTTTTCAAACATACAGCACATCTGCTTTTGTGTTATCCAGAGTTCAACTTAACCTAAACACAGAAACCCTGATTCTGCCACTCAGATTCACACTGAGAACAATTTTTTTAGTAATTTGAACTTAGTTCAACTTGCCTGGGAAAATCTTCTGACTCCCAAATTGAAGCAGTATCCTCAGAATCATTTCCACTTCTGAGCCATGGGAGTTAAGATGACAGAGTTAGAATCCTTGACCTGATGTTGGGCATAAAGGTGCTGTACATCCCTGCGAAGTTTGTTAGTCAGACTCAGGAAATAAGAGTCAGGGAGGCTGCTGTGGCCCTCCAGGTCAAGTATTCTCAGGTTTCTGGCCACTTCCCATCTGCACAGGTCTTTCTCAGCCAGACTGAGCACTGCTCAGTGTATCCCTCTGTGAAGAGCCTGTTCTAAAAATCTCCCTCATAACTTCATACCACAAAAATAGAATCCCATGAGCAGCAGCTGAAATAAAGAAGGAAGAAGCTAACACAAGGCAGACAGTATTTCAGACAGCACTAAGTATGAACTTAGAGCAGAAATAATTACTTGCCTTTTTTGTTCTCCACAAGACTCTCTTGACAGTCCTCAATGAATAGTATCATAGCACCTTCAAAGTCAAGTCGCTGCATTAATTTCAGGATGTATAAAGTAGAGTAGGGTTTGTCTTTTCACCTGCCAAGTATAACTATTCTGGAGGGTACTGTCCATGCCAATAGAGAATTTGGACCTTATATTCAAGGTAATTGGAATGGAAATTATCTGTCCTGCTCCCAGATTCAACTGGGAATATTTCTGCCTGTGTGTCTCTTTCATTTTATTAAAAGTCTGAACATAATTGTTTTATATCTATGGTCCTTCACAAAAAGCCAGCATAAACAGCAGAAAGGCTAAAACCGCAGAGATGCTTAGTTCTTTTTCTCCTTTATGCTATTAATACTGTGTTAAAACCTTATGAAACCTTAGAAGTCAAATGGTTTTGTATTTCCTGACAGGGCAGATAAAATTAGACATAAAACAATGACCATTGCAAGTAGACATGAAGCATGGAGTGCAGCACACTAACAGAATCAGAATCTGATACAGAAAATATAGAACAGTGCGTCATGTAATTTGGCCATGGATGTAAACCATCAAGTATTCTTCATAGAATATGCATTAGCTGCAACCCCAGGACACTTATTATAGAACTGGCTGTATGGATAACATGCCTTTCAAATTGTAAGCCTAGCCAGCAAGAAAGTGAAATGTGATTAGGACACATTACATTTCCAAAGGAAATTAAGAGGTCTGGCTGTAATAGAATAATTTTAGCAGTATTGGTCTTTTTTCCAAGCCAAATACCCTAACTCCAAGTGAAGGTGGTTTCAGTGTTGTTAGAAAACACAAATTAATTTATTACTTGATATTTGTTTAATTTGATGTGCTGTGACAAAGGTGTGGTTTAGGCAAAATTTAAAAGGCACAAAATGGCCAAAAAGGTCATGCAGTGTTCAATGAAGCTTATAATGAATTTTCCATTGCTCTGTCTAGAACATGTGACCCTTACTGATCTGCAGAGTTTTGGCTTTTATTCCTCAGCAACTTGGCTTAATCTTATGGACAGAGTAGGGTTTCTAATGAGTCTGCCAGGAAAACTAAGCATCCTTCTATTTTCAGCAAACTTTGGATCCGATTGATGAGGTTGCTGCACTCATTGCTGCCACAGTCCATGATGTGGATCACCCAGGAAGAACAAATTCTTTCCTGTGCAATGCTGGCAGTGAGCTAGCAATTCTCTACAATGACACTGCAGTGCTGGAGAGCCATCATGCTGCCCTGGCTTTCCAGCTCACCACCCGGGATGGCAAATGCAATATATTTAAAAACATGGAGAGGTAAGCTTAAAACCCAAGGTCCTTGGCTGCCCACTAACATCTCTCACTTCCTTCTGTGCAACATAAGATAGTGCAAACAAGGATCCTAGAGGAGGGCAGTGCCTTGTGGATAACTGTCCATGGCCCTTGTGAAGTTTGCTTCTAAAAGAGCACAGTGTTTCAGCCTGTCGTGTACAGACTTAGGACTGATCCCATGGTTTCAGTTCCTCCTGTTGTGGACCCCAGCTAAGGAACTTAGTGTAAATCTTAATGCAGGCAAGTCTAGAAGAATCATTTTGTATCACTGGATGTAGATAACAAGCAATAGCTGAGTGTGTAGATGTTTGCTGGGTAGAACAGGGATAGAAAGAGCCACAGAGCATGAGTCAAAAGTTAAATGCAATGGCAAGGGTGGTGAAGGACCTGTTGTTCTTCTTCCAGCCCCAGAAAGGCATTTAGGGTGAGGATAGGACTATTGCCTTGGCCCTCTCAAGATAGAGCAGAAAATTATTGTTGAAGACTTGGCTGGAGCATGAGCCCCTGCTGAGTGTCTGTCCTAAAAGCCTTGGGAACAGGCCAGTGTGGCATGTCCTGGCAGCCCTTCTGAGCAGCTGGTGCCTCTGCTTCTGCTGAGCTCTTGTACTGTTTCTCCTAGAGATTCAGTCATGCCTCTAGCACGTGTCTCCACACACCAAAGGGTACTCCATCTAGCATAGATACAGCTGCCCAAGCTGTTATGACTGTTCTTTCCTCCCCCAGCACCTCTCTCCAACAGAAATGGTCTGTAGCAGTTCTGTTAGACTTGTTTTAGCAAGCAGCCCTTTGTGAACCAGCCAGCATTCTTAATTGTTTCCTTCTTTAAACAGGAATGAGTATCGAACCCTTCGCCAAGTCATTATTGACATGGTCTTAGCAACAGAAATGACAAAGCACTTTGAGCATGTCAACAAGTTTGTCAACAGCATTAATAAACCCTTGGCAGCGCTAGAAGAAAATGGGGTAAGCGACACTGCAAGTCCTCCTTAAAATGACTAGGCAGGGACTGGGAACCCTTGGCAGTAGGAAATCCCCACATGGTGTTCTGAGAAAGTTCATCAGAAACGTGGAGAAAGAGAGACTAGAAATGTGTTTTTCACCTCTAGGTTTGAATGCCCTTTTTTTTAATGTGGTCATCACAGATGTTGAGGGTGCATGGGACTCACTTGGAGTGTGTATCACAGTGCTATGATGTCAGACTTGGAATCAGAGTCTTGGGCTGTATATTTTCATGTTAAAAAATTTTGATTAACACAGTCACTCCCATAGAGAGAGTGGTAAGACTTGGCATTGTTGTTGCCCATTTCTGCAAAGGAGCCAAAGTTTGCTTCAAAACAGAGGCTGAATTCCTCCCTCCCAAGGGGAGATGCTGGGGGTGCAGCATAAGGGCAGTTATATGGGCTGACATATGGTGCATTCGCTGGGAATAAAGGCCTTCAGCCTGGCAGCATTCATGGGGTTTCTGTCTACTCTCCTTTTTAATCTTTAAAATAGATGATGGTAACATTATGTATCATATAGACATAATCAATAGCCATCTGGAACCCCATGGACACAACCAAATTGCCTGTTAAGAACTCATTCTGAAAAACCACATCAGTTTCAATAACAGCTTCAACCAGCAGTTTTGTTGCCAGTAAGAGCAGTGTATAATTTTGCTGGAATGTTTTTTTGCAAAGAGAAGATTTTCAGAAATGGTTATGATAAAGGTTGCATCAGTGGCAATGTCCTGTAGGAGCTATAATGATTCTCTGTGTTTTCTTACCATGTTTTTTTTTTTCAAAAGCCACATTTATGACTGTTGTGTGTAATGGGGGAGAGTAGTCTTTTAATTATGTGAGAGTGGGAGAGGAACAGGTCTTGTTCCTTTACCCATCAGGAGCAGACTGGAGCTTAATTGGAGAATTGTACCTTTGACCACAGGAGTATATGCTAGAATTAACTTTGTTCTTGGCACCCAGCGATGCTAATGGGAACTCTGAATGTGAAGCCAAAGTCCCAGTAGGACACTGTTTTACTGACTAAACTCGAAGAAAGGATGTTATATTCTCAGCTGGACAGCCTCTCTGGGTGAACGTGGAGCATTCAGCACAGGAGAACAAGGGAGCAGCTGCTGCTGGGTGTAGTGCACTGCACTGCCCAACCCGGTGGAGTGTGTAACTCTAGAGCTCCCAGTCCTGCTGCAGGGCTCTGTGCTGGCCTGGCTTGATGCACAGAGCCCCTCCTCCCACCTCCAAGATTTGGGATGCAGCAGTTGTTTGAGCAGCAGCATCCACACAAAGAACTACTCTTCTTGCCTGTTATGGAGAGCTGAATAGCTGTTTCTGCTGAAGAACAGGGCTTGGACCTGTTCAATAAGAGAGTAAAAACAAATAGAGAAATTAAACATAAATTTAATTCTGCCCTTAAGCCCCAGGGACTGCAGGGAAATAATCTGCTTCACAAGATATCTGTGATTCACAGCAAACTGTGCCCAAGGATGGGAAAAAAGACAAAGGCTGTATCATTTCTGTTGAAAACAAGAAGCAAAATATTTCCCTTCTTTGGGTTGGGAGTTTCTCA
>NW_008678598.1:114715-122867 GCF_000695815.1 Acanthisitta chloris
GAGTGAGTAAAGCAAATCATTTACAGTGCTCAGCAGAACAACACTGTCAGACCCTCTTTCCAGGCTGTTGTCTGTCTGGTTGCAGTGGCAGAGTGTGTTTCCTGACCTGGTTTCCAGTCATGGTGGTGACTCAGAGCAGTGTTTGCAGGCTAAGCTGCCAACCACGTGTTCCAAATGGGACAGTTCCACTGCTTTTCTTTTCTTTATTATTTTTATACATATTTGTTCAAAGAGCCATGCTGAGAAGCTGCTCTGTTTGTTTCCTTTCCCCTTTTGTTTCATAAACTGAAAAAAATCCTTTCCAGCTCCAGCATCCTTTATCCTCCCATTTCCTTCATGATGTCACCTAAGCCTGTGACAGGAAGCCAATATCTGACATGCAGAGACACCTCTGCACTCTAAGCAGGATGCTGGGACTAGGCATGGTTAGCACATTTTATTCCCAAGATATCTCTGTCCAGAGAGTAGAACTGTGTCTTTGGTTTGAACAGATCACACAAGTGAACATCCTTTCATGATTCCTGGTGGTTTACCTATTAGGAGATTCTCTACTATCCTTAACTGAGTGATCTCTAATATTTCCATACTTAATTTCCATGCTCGTGTTTCCGGAGCTTCCATCACTTTATTTTGGTTTTGTCTTATGTCATTTTGTCATGCATTTGGAGATGTATACACCTCACTTTGTTTCCTCTGTTTCCTCTCCCACATACCTAAAAATGAGGGAGAAGAATTGATTTGGGAGTCTCATTTTGGTGACAACTGTGCAGCTGGTGTTTCTGAGCCAGTATACTACCAAATAATAGGGGGTTTGTTACTGTCAGTTTCTTCCCCACAAGAACTTCCTTCTGAAAAATGTCATAGTTATTCTGACCTAATAAAAGGTCAGAATGTTTCTGCTGCTTTGTATCTCCCTCTTCATAGAAAATGCTGCAGGAACTGGTGGCACATTATTATTATTATCATTATGGTTAGTTACTTCTTCCCTGCTCTGACTATAGAGCAAGACCTTATTAGGTGCCAGAGAAGTCTTGTATATTCCTTGCTTCAACGAGTTTCTATTCCGAGTAGACAGTAAATTTCTGTGCCTCCCCATCCCTAAAGAGTCCAGAAACAATGTTGTACTTATAGGTAGTTTTGAAGATATTTTAATCCTGGATCTCTGTCCTTTGGAAACTTCCTCCATCAGAGCTCCACAGAAAATAGCTTCTAATCTGGCTCATTGCAGACTTTACTCATATTAGCTGTACACTGGCTCCAAATATAGAGTACCATTGACGTGCTTATGGGTGTAGCCTGGGAACCAAATATAAGCTCTGTGTGGGCTGAAAACGTTCCTAGAGTTGCAGAGGAAAGATGAGGCTGTTTGGAAGCATGTTCCTAATATATTGCTTTAATACTCATAGACTCTCTGAAAGTAAAAATTCCCAGTGCAATCAGGGATTGATGAGCTAACGTGGGTCCAGTGGAAGGGAATGAGGAGTGTGCCTGGGAGGCAATGTGGGATCTGACCCTCCAGTGCTGTCAGAATGATTTATACTCACGCTGATGAGGTTTGTGTGCTGAGGATGACTGTGCCTCTTGGGTCAGTCCTTTTTCTTAAACTGTCCACTCAATGTGCAAGTCCATTAATCCTTGGTTTTCAGCAGAGAGTTACATATTTCTGTCTACATGGTGCTCAGCACTGTGTGTAGTGATGAATGGATTCTCTCCACACTTCTAAGAAGGCAGATAAGCATAGAGGGATTAGATGACTTGTCCAAAGATGCACAAGAGATCTATCACAAAGACAGTGACTGAATCCAGAGGCTGACGTTCAGTGCTAGCTCGGAGCTGTGGCTAACATTGATAATCCCCCCATAAATTTGGTTAGACATCAAATATAGTAGCCTGTAGCATGACTGATCCCTGTAGAATCCCTGTAGAAAGCATTCCCAAGGCACAAAAGCTTTTGAGTTAGTGCATGGAGATCTTGCTAATGGATTGTTTTTTCATTCTTAAATATTACAGAATAATGGTGATGGAGAGTCAATCAAAACTGTTCTCAGGTCTCCTGAAAACCGTATCCTTATCAAACGCATGTTGATAAAGTGTGCTGACATTTCCAACCCTTGCAGACCCATAGAACAGTGCATAGAGTGGGCTGGACGCATCTCTGAGGAGTACTTTGCACAGGTAAGGCAGCTAAAATGAGCTGCTGAAATTCCAGGTGAGCATCTCTTTAAAAAGGAGGAGAAGGATGTATAGGCTGCCAGTGTCACAAATGTCTTAGGCTGCATTGTGTAATGTGAAAAATAACAACCTTTTCATTTTAAATGATGGGCTATTCCTCGTGCCGAGACAAGACTAGATGCCTTCAAACAAATGAAACTTGACAACTTCTACAGTGCAATTTGTGAAAAATTTAAGCTTTCCAGTTGTTCAGTTTGGAGCTGGGCTTTTTGAGTCTTGCCTGCAAATGCATTTCCATCACTTGAGGCAGAGCAAGGATGCCTTCTGTGTACCCATGTGCTGCCTTTGGCTCAGGAATAGGATCATCAGGTTCTAGTGTTAGTTGCTCCAAGAAAACCTTAGCACACTGTGCTGAAGAAAGGTTTTAAAAAGATGGGGAAAAGGAGAGGGCAGAGTCATTATTACAGACGATAGACTAAACACTGCAACTGGGACTTGGTAGCCCAAGGGCAGAAAGAGAGGATAAAAAAGATATTTTGCCGTCTCTGAGTTGTACAGATCATCACTTTCATCAGAGATGGAAAAAGGCTGAGCATCTCTCAGCTCTGAAGCAGTCACAATTTGGTAATGTGTGAGTTATTTAGGGTCAGCTTGCATGCAGATACAGAAGGTAAATGTATCTCTTTGTGGGAAACACTGGAAGGCACTATTTGCCTGTTGTTTTGCTGAAACCTGAATGACTAGGTGCTTAAGGTTAAATTGCTGCTGCTTCAGATTTATTCAGTTTCCTCCGTTTATTTAGCAGTTGCACATTCTAGTCAGTGCCAAACAATCTGCTGCTAAAAGAAGCCCATGAACAGAATGTGTCTTAGATGAATAATCACTAGAGTGTTTTTTGCAGACTGATGAAGAAAGGAGGCAAGGTTTACCTGTTGTGATGCCAGTTTTTGACAGAAATACCTGCAGCATCCCCAAATCCCAATTATCATTCATCGATTACTTCATTATTGATATGTTTGATGCCTGGGATGGTAAGCAAAACTCTGCTATGTTTCCTGATGATATCTATTTTGTGAACATTGGAAACTGCTATGATATAAAATTGCTTTTTTATGGGTCCTAAAGAAAAGGAGAGAAAAGGGAAGATTTCTGCAGTTCAAGTAAGATTAATAACTTCATTATTGCTTAGAAGTATTTTGATACTGCTGCAAGCCATTCTTGTGGCTTCTCTTTAATATACTAGATTCAGGCAATGTTTAACTTTTTAAACTTGCTTCTCTGGAAATGGAGAACAGAAAATATTCTCTTTGATAGCGCTTTGGGCACAGCCATTTTGGCCATGTTAATATTGGTTATTCTTCAAGACAAGTTTCTACAGTCTGGAAACTGCTTGGGGGAGCAGCTGTTTTCTTCCAAGTGCTGAAAGTGGTCGGAAGTGTGACTCTCCTGAACACCAGATCATGGCATGTGACTGGGATTTGATGGAGCAGAATAATTATGAGCATAATTAGCTATGCCCCTCCTGGAAAACTGTGTCCCCTTGCTGGGGCTTGCAATGCCAGTATTAAGTTGACTTACAGAACAGTTCTCAGTGGCCTGAGCACCACAGGAGTGATGAGAGCTACACAGCCTAAACCATTTCAAGTATCAGCATGACAGATTTAATCTTTTCTACTTAACAGTTGCCCAGACATTTCAAGTGATACTTAAGCAGACAGAATCCATGACTGTTTCAGTTCTGCAAACTAAATACTCTCTGCCCTTTCTTCCCTAGCATTTGCAGACCTGCCAAATCTGATGGAGCATCTGAATAATAACATTAAATACTGGAAAGGACTAGATGGAAGGAATCTGCGAGTCCTTCGACCACCACCAGAATAGCAGTTAGACCATGGTGTGTAATTTACTAAGCAGATGCATATTTATTCAAGTTCACTTTTATTCACGTGAATTCAGATCTGTTTTGGTCTCTTCAGTATTACAGTAAGGCCAGCCCATGCACTTGGGGAACTTTCAAATTCAAGAGAACACGAGGTCAGCAGTTGACTCCCACAAAGTACCACGTGTGGACTCAGATGAAATAAGCCTACCAAGTGGAATTACACTGGATTGCTGCAGTACTTGTACTGAAGGGGGTTTATTAGTGAACACACTTCTGCGATATCTTCGTACCAGCACGTGGAGCTGGAAGACCTTGAAGAATCCTCATAAAAAGGACATTCACTAGAAGATTATCTATAAATAGAGACTCACAGCTTTTATGAGAAAGCTACATGCTTTTTATAAGCACTTAAGACAGTTACGTAGAACAATCAGACATTTAAAATGCAACTGTCTATGAAAGAATTTTTGATCTATGAAAAATAGATGTACTGTATTTTTTCACATCACAGAAGGTGCAATCATTCACTTCTGAGCACTACTGAAAGTGAGTTCTCCTTAAGAAATTTAGTAGCAAATGTAAAAAATAACACAAGAATTTTTGAGGTTGATCGTTAGCATCTATGATTAAAATGTTATGTTTTATTTATTTTGTTAGATGTTCAATATTTTCTATGAATTTATAAATACTTAAAAGCCAAAGCCAACTTTAGATGCATTATAAATTTACATGATTCATACTCATTAATATACATTTAATTGATGTACAGACCTTTTATTTTCATAATGCGAATACAAAATACTATACAATGATACCTTTTTATTGCACTGTAAGGATAGATGTGTATGTTTAAATATTGTCTGATTTATGTTAATTAAAATAAGTTTTATTGAAAAGGTCTCACTTGAGCATAGTAGAATAAGCAAGAACTGTATAGTGTCTAAGCACCAGAACTGCAGTAGTTCTCCCACAAACCAGTGACAACCACCTGATCTTCTCTTGGCTTCAAAAATAATAATATGTTGGAAGTCTTTGTTTTCTCCCATGAAATTTTATGACTGAATTCCCTGTTAAAGTCTGCCTTATTTTATATAGTATTTCTACAAAGCATTCCACAGCATATATGAAGAGGTGATACTAAGCATCTAATGAATTTCAACATTTTTTAGCCTATGTATTTTCCTCTGCCATGAAAGATAAAGAACATAAAACCACCAACAAAAAATCCTTTAACTCAAGAAGTTTGTAAAGGCTATGTACCTTCACAATTTGAATGAAACCTTCATAGCAACTACCAGAAAATAATAAAATGTATATTTTAAGAAGTGTCAAGTCCTACCCATTTCATTTGAAATGTATATTTACTGTGCAGTTTGCAGACTAACAGACATGTGAAATTCTTTCAAAAAAAACTAAGATGCTTGTTGTCTGGGGAAGGGAAGAATTGAGGGGGTTGGACTGGCATAAGGATGATAAAAGGTGGTGTATGGCTGGAAAGCCCTTGTGTTTGTGACCTGCCCTTGGCAAGTGCATCAAACCCCTGCGTGCCCTTGGACAAGTCTCTTCACAGCTACAAGCAGTGCCACACTGTGTTCCACTGAAGGACTCAAAGAGTATCCTGTCAGCCTTCCTGGTACTCCACAGGCACTGAAGGAATTGGTGACTATTTTCACTGCAGAGGCAATTGACTTCAGAGACATTTTGAACCATTCCTGAAGAAGTACAAGCAGGGAAGGGGTGGATGATGGAGCATTTCAAGGACTTCAGCAGTAGGAGCCTTAAAGCAGGTAAGAAAGGAAGAGGTGATCTCTCCAGGTGTTACCTGCATCTGTGTTCCTCCTTCCTCTCCAAGCCAGTGAGGCTGATGGGCAACCACTATTTGTTTATGTTAATGTCATGCCTTTCTGCCAGTGCTGCTCTTGCCCTGCTTGTGTGCTCTCCCTTCCTACACACAATTCATTTACATAGTCAGGGCAGGGAATTTCCTTTCATAATTTCATTTAGTTCATTGTTGTGTGTATATTGCCCAAGCCAGGCGGGCTCAGATCCTGCCAGGTGTGCCCAGACTGTGCCACTGTCTCACTGCCAATAGCAGGACAGAGGGTATGGAGTCCTTGTCGATCTTCCAGAGGTTCTACAATCGATACTGAAGGATCAGACGTATTTCCATTGAAGGCTGATAAAAACAAATATCCTGTTTTCAAAAGGAACATGCAAGGAGAGAAAGAGTTGGCTGCCAGATACTTTGTTTTCCTGGCAATACTGCCTTGTGTTTCCCTATAAGTGCACCTATTGTAATCAGCTGTAATTTGCTACCTGGTATTAACCTCTTCTGTTCCTTGCAGGCTCCTGTGCCTAGTTCAAGGAAAAGCTACTCCATCTGCATTAGTGGGAAACTGCATCACACCATCAGTATCTCCTCCACTTATCTGCTGCAATGAGGGAGAGGAAGAGTAACAGCATGTGGGCACAGAGACTGTCTGCAGGTAAAAATCATAGAATTACAGAATCATTTAGGCTGGAAAAGACCTTTAAGATTACTGAGTCCAACCATTAACCCAACACTGCCAAGGCCACCACTAAACCATGTCCCCAGGTGCCACATCTACATGTCTTTTAAATACCTCCAGGGATGGTGACTCCATCACTTCCTGGGCAGCCTGTTCCAGTGTTTGGCAACCCTTTCTGTGAAGAATATTTTCCTAATATCCAATCTAAACTTCTCCAGGTGCTACTTGAGGTCATTTTCTCTTGTCCGATCACTTGTTTCCTGGGAGAAGGGACTGACACCCGCCTGGCTACAACCTCCTTTCAGGTAGTTGTAGAGAGAGATAAGGTCCTCCCAAGACTGTTCTCCAGGTTAAACACCATCCAGCTCCCTCAGCTGCTTCTTATTAGACTTGTGCTTCAGTCCAGATCTGTTGCCATTTTCTGGACTCACTAGCACCTCAACATCTTTCTTGTCCTGAGGGGCCCAAAATGACACAGAATTCAAGGTGCCTCACCAGTGCTGAGTCCAGCAGGATGATCAGTGCCTGGATCCTGCTGGCCACAGTATTGCTGACCCAAGTCAGGATGCATTGGCCTTCTTGGCCACCTGGGCACACTGCTGGCTCATGTTCAGCCAGTTGCCCAGAACCCCCAAGTCTTTTTTCGCTGGGCTGCTTTCCAGCCACTCTGCCCCGAGCCTGCAGCACTGCCTGGGGTTGTTGTGACTCAAGTGCAGGACTCAGCACCCTCTGCAGAGCCTTCCTACCCTTCACCAGATCAACACTCCTGCCCAATGTAGTGTCATCTGCAAACTGACTGAGGGTGCATTTGATCCTCTTGTCCGGATCATCGATAAAGATATTAAGCAGAACTGGCAAGAAAAAATATTTCTTCATAGGCATAGTTAATATTCTGAGTTATATTAATGAACGGTAAAAGCAGTTAATTTAGTCTGCTATAAAAATGTCTGATGCATCATCATTGAAAAGATGTGATCAAAATGATTAATTCTCTGAAATTCACATTGCATCTTTATTGCTATTACTTGGAGTGTAAAGCTGTGCTAATCAACCCTCTGTATCAGCCAGATTTATGTCCATATTGGTGTGCAATAATTTCACTAAGCATAAAACACTGATTTGCAGCCACTGACTGCAGCTCTGTTCATTCTCCTGTCCATCTAAATTTGACAGATTATAACTAAAGTCTGGAATCACAATGCCTGATCCTCACCTAAGATGTCTTCTCACTGAGCTTCCCTCTACAAGCTACACCTCTGAAGCTTTCTGTGCAGTGTGAGGCTGTCCCTGTTCCATGGGGCCATTCCAGGCTGCTGTGGAGCAGTAATAGCTCTAACATGATATTCATTGCTCCAGGACCCAGATGTCTTTGGATCCTATTGCAAATTCTTCAGCCATTCTAGAACCTCTTTGTTTATTCTCCAAGATTACAGTGCAACATCGTGTGCCCTGTGCTCTGAACCCTTTCCAGTTCAGTATCTCTTCCCGTGCTTTTCGAACTGTCATTCAGTGATGGAGATTTGCTGGGACAGAAACCATGGTGTTACTCATGGGCCTTCACCATGGAAGAACACTGGAATAAACTGAA
>NW_008678598.1:122890-127792 GCF_000695815.1 Acanthisitta chloris
CTGCACTTTCCATTTGTTCCTGCTTTAGTACTAATAACAGAGTAAATTCCAATGTAGACATGATGGCAAAGTTCTTTATGCACCTCCAGGGTTTTAATCTTCAAGCTTTGTGTTTTAAAACCTAATAAGGTTCAGCAATTTAGCATTAAATGGCCCATTCAGAATGAATGGCTCTATTTTCCATACTGTGTATTTTCTATCAGGTCATACTGCTGCTAAATCTGGGTGTCACTGTAGTTGCTTCCAGGTGAGTCTGAACTACTAAGATCTGTTTAAAAAAAAAAAAAGTTGGTTTCTAGGCAAATTGTCCTAGATTAATATCTTGGTCCCTTGTATATAATTCTGAGTAATGGTTGCTTTTTCTGACCAAAGGAGAAACCAGACAGGCAGAGTGCACAGCTACCTTGTGACAGGTCTGAAGATGGTTTTCATGCTGCAGTTTTCCCAATGGCTATCTATAAATTAAAAATCAGCTGAAATGGAATGAATGCCTTGGGTTTTGTTGCAGTGCTCTTTGCTGTCTCTGCTTGTCTCAGTGGAGACGTCATTGATAAGACACTTAAGAAAATGTGTCTTGAACATGCTTGAAGGAATTGAAGCAATGGCAACGCCATTCCTATATAAAAGAGAAGAAAGGATAATAAATACCTACTAATCCCTTACAAGATGCTCAGAAATGGCACAGGGAAACTGTAGTCAGTTGTGCCCTTCTGTGAAGGGTTTGAGTCATGACTGTGCTTTGAAATGAAGTCTCAGAGCTATTCACAAGCCTCAAAACAAATAATCTCTGCTGACATGTGACATCACACCTCCAAGGTACAGTGGTCCCAGGGGTGCTCGTTAAATGATAGCAGGATGGAGTGCATTTCATCCTGACATGATGTTTGGATGCAGAAAATGAGCTTTTAAATTGCTGCCTGTGCAGCCTGTACTGCTGCTTCAGAACAAAGTGGATGTCTGGGTGCTTTGGCTATTTTTTTGTTCTGCTGAAGCTGTGGCTTTGTGGGCAAAGGACTTCTGTGGTTTAACTCCACCAAATGCTTCTCTCTGTGCCTGCTTTGAATGTTACCAGGGCAAAGTGTCTCATGTTTTCCTTTTATTCCCCCCTTGTTTAACATGTTTAAGAATCTCCTCCCACACCTCCCACGAAAACCTCAGTGGACTCAGCTTTGCCAGCCCTGCAAAGCTATGCATTAGCATCCCCTTTAACTAGCAAGACAGCTGGGTTAGGAAAGGCCAGAGGTTCTAGAGCCACTAAGCAAAATGGTTTTGAGTCTTCCAAATACCTTTAAATTCCTGGACCTTCAAGCCCTGCCTGTGGTTTAACAGTAAGTGTTAGGCCAGGAAACAGCCTTCTGGTCTTTTGATGTTCCACTTTTCTCCCTCTCAGGTGCTCCTAGTTTTCTTCTGATCCCATTTGCTAGGAGTCTTTCCCTTAACTTCCACTGGCTAAGCATGTCCCTCGAACACACAGCAATAACACTGGGACCAAACCCTGCTTTTCAACAACTGTTACCACAAGAAAATCTTTTTCTGATTGCTTAAAGTGAGCCTGGAAAAATACCCTATAATGGCTGAAAGACTTAAACTGGTATCCACAGGCAGAAGGAGAATACAAATGTATTTAACTGAAACAGCTTGTGAGCAGTGCATTGCTACTGGGGCAGTGGGAATATGTGTGCAAGGTCTTTTGTACAGTACTCCCACAAGCAAAGTGAAGTTCAGGAGTGCTCACAGGCACCTCTGCCTTTGAGGTTATGTTAGCAAACAGAAGCAGCTGTGGACACTTGCTGAAATTCGAATCTCTCTTTTCTTGGTTTGCTTGCTCCCCCCCTCGAGTGGCAAGAGGCATTGCTAGAGTTGAAACTAATCTTCGTTCAGCCCATGGTAATTAACAGAAGTTACTTCATCCTTTTATCACATATTGTAGTGAAATAGCACACCAATGCACACAATTTTAGAAAGGAAGTGAGAAAGGTGATTGCTTGGCTTTGAAATGAAGGAAGGAATTTACCCAGTGTGTAATAATTCAAGTGAGAAGTTGGTCCTGTCTATATTTAATATTCCAAAGTGGTAGTTGATATAAATCCTTCCCCAGAGTTCATTACATTAGCTCTTAGCTCAACCTAAGCATGCTGAGTGCCAAGTTCAGCATGCAGCATGTTTTATAACCGAATGACATCATCCTGATGATCCTGCAGCTCCCTGGTTCCTGGGGAGAAGGTATGGCTTTGTCTTCAGCCTAAAGATGAAATGGAGTATGTGTGATGAAATTCCTTTGGTATTTGCAGTGTGAAAGGGTGAGGAGTATTGCTTTGCGCCTCCAGCAAGAACTGTCCGTTTGCCTAAAAATAAATAAATGCTACTTTGCTTGTAATATTTTTGTTTAGAAGAAATTATTTTTTTCCTTTACAGATGCCCAAGCAGATCCATAGAATCCTTTCACAGGTGGGTGGAACAAGCTGCAGGAAAGCACAGAGGTTTGTTGACGTCCACCCCATGGCAAACCCTGGCCTGGCCCTGGGGGCTGCCAGGCTGCTGCTGAGGGCTCTGGGGGCTAACTGTCAAAAAAGTGAGAAGAGATAATGTAGAAAGCAGGTGCTTTCCTCTAAGGGTTTGTCATTGCTTCTTTTCAGAGGCTGGTCAGAGCTCCATCTTCCCTCCCCACTGTGTGCTGACCTCGGTGACACTCCGGGAGTGCCAAATACCATCGGTGTGTGCACACGGAGTGCCAGTGCCTGTCCCTGCAGTGGGTGGTGACAGCTATTTCAGACGCTGCTTCCCGTAAGTAAGACAGACTGCAGGGATATGGTGTGAATGTGAGTGCTAGGGAACAGGCAGGATGCCCAAACAGCCCACTGAGACTGGGCTGGGAACAGCAGGCACAACGTCAGACACGGCGCTGGGGGTAGTGAGGGAGAAAGACTCCAACTGCACGAACTGACAATTTTCAGGACATTGTGAGAGCAGAATTAAATGCTCCTCACCTTATAACCAAGCCCTAAAAGCAATCAGCCTCTCCCAGCCCCAGAAAAATCCACGCTGGCAGACTCTGTGCCAATGTACTGTCCCCTGTTATGACAGCTCTCTGACAAGCCAAGGTCAGAAAGCAGAAAGTTTTAGCTGCAATACCATACCAGGGACAAACAAAACAAAACAAATTAAAAAAAAAAAAAAAAAAAAAAAAAAAAAAGAAAGAAAAAAAAGAAAACAAAAAGCCTTGTTTTAAAACAAGCTGTTTTAAATAAACAAGTGTCCTTTGAACTGCAGCAGAGTACATACCTAACAATATTTGTTAAGTAAATATCAGTGACATGTTTAAGTCTGGCTCAGTATGTATTAGCAAAATGGTATTTGTGTTGCTTTTGTTGTAACAAGAGTCAATAGTCTTTCTAGGTGGTCTGAAAAAAGTATGGGAAGCGATTTGTGAGTTTTTCTCCCTGCCTTTGTGGGGTGTTGGAGAGGAGGAAAGGTCGTGCTCTGTGGGACCTGAGGGGGAAAACTGCAGTTCACAGATCAGGCTTGAGTTACCCCAAAGTCAGGCCAGGGAAGTCCCAGTGAGGCTCTGCAGGAAAAGTGACAGTTAAGCTTTTGTCTGTATGCTATGGCATCACAGGTGGATATTATGACTTCTTTCTCTTTACAGTTTTCATGTCAGAAGAATCAAAGTCCCTACCTCCCCCCAAATTGCCTCTAGTTAATAATAGCATGAACAGTAGTTAGCCCAGGTTTGAAAGAGGCTTTGATGAGATACTGCTCTTTGATAAGCCATTGCAAGGGCAGGAGGTAAAGTGTTTACTCTGCTTGGAACAGGAGTTTGATGAGCAATTTGCTTTTCTTTTTCTCAGGCCAAGCAAGGATTCTTTACCTCCAGAATACAGACACTGCAGAGATGGTTTACAGCTACCACTCTTCACCTCTGTCTATTTCTTTGGCTTTTGCCAGAATAAAAAGTTATGAATGAAGCCCAGCAGCCTGTGATGGCTGCTTCTGCCTGAGCCTTAGCCACCACCCCCTTCCCAGCTTTCCCCCCCAGGGCTGTTTCTCCTGCCTTCAGCTGTCCTGGGAGGCCCTGAGGAATTAGGAGTGCAGTGAAACCTGGGAGTGCAGCTGGCCCAGAGAGGGTGAGCTGCAGCTTCATGATTATCTGAGCCCTCCTCACCATGCACTGCAGCAGAAAGGGCCGAACAACACACAGGGTTTTGTGCTGTGTGTGCAGCCTGGCTGGTGGAGGGACAACCTGTAAGGAACGATTTAGTCTGAGGATACTGAGGCTCTCCAAAAGCCTAGACCCATGCTAAATGCACCAGGTGCTTTCCTGAAGACAGGAAAAGTCACACCAAAAGAGCAAAGGCAAGCAGGGCTGATATTGATTCTTGGTACAAAAATGCTTCGCAAACTCAGGTGTGGTGAGTCTATTCAATGTTCATTTCACCAGGCATTTTATTACACAGACCATGAAATATATCTGCCTCTCACTGCACAGATGCAGTAAACAGATTTACTCTAGCAGCAGCTTTCAGGTCAGCACAGGAGCACAGGGCAGGAGGTGCCGGCGTGGCCCCAGGCACTGCCTGATGATGCATTTTCCAACACTGCAGATGGAACTTTTAGAGATTGGGAGAAAACTTGAGTGTATCTAACTGGCTGCAAAATACCTCCAAAGAGAGGGAGTTACATACTACTTTTGGCCCAGCCCAACCTAGATGGAAGGTGCCCATGCAGCGGGATTTGGGAGCTGTGGAACACCCATCCCAGGGCTGAGAATGCTCAGCAGGTTTGCTGCAGCCCCAGCCCTGCTGGTGGGATGGGGTGGCTGTGGCCGTCGGGGTCAGGTAGCCCTCAGCGCTCGGTGAGGCACTTCAGGCCGAGGCTGCGGGTCGGGCCGGGCAGGCCGGAACT
>NW_008678599.1:0-428 GCF_000695815.1 Acanthisitta chloris
GGCAGGGGGCTTTTGATCTGGGGGGACAGAGGGGACGTTGGCGGGTGTCTGAGGGATGTGGGGAGACACAGAGGGTGACAGGGAACGGGGTGGGGGGGCTCACCTGGCCCGTGCAGAGCCCCACGACGAGGTCAGCAATGAAGGTGTCCTCGGTCTCACCTGAGCGGTGACTGACCATCACCCCCCAGCCATGGCTCTGGGCCAGTTTGCACCTAGGGGGGCACAGGGACGTGAGCTGCTCGTGCCAGGGAGCTAGAGGGGCCTGGCAGGAAGGTACTACCCAAGGGGCTGCAGGACTTACACCTGGTGGCCTCAATGGTGCTGGTGGGGGGGATTGCACGAGAGATTTTTTTTGCACAGGAGTCTTGTCTGACAGTTTGCACAAGGACCTTCCACGAGAGGCCTTTGCACAGTGGTTTGTGTGTGCA
>NW_008678600.1:0-12316 GCF_000695815.1 Acanthisitta chloris
GACAGGTTAATGGTTGAACTCAATGATTTTCAAGGTCTCTTCCAATCTTGATGATTCTATGGTTCTATTCTATGTATGAGCTTCTCATTATTCCTTGAGGAGAGACAAGAAGTCAACACGAAGAACTCAGTCACCTTAAGAAGAAAATGTTGATGAGAAATCTGCTGCTGCAAACCATGAAAGGCTGTTGGTCAGGATGGTGCCAGTCAGAACTTTTGCTCCTGCAGCTAGCTGCACCCACAGAATAGAACTGATATATTGATATATATCTGTGAATAAATATATCAGCTATATCATCAGTTAAGAAAACTCTCCCCATGGATTGATACATAGAAGACTAAATATTGCTATTCTAGCTGCTCTGGATAAATACACCAAACTAAATATTGAAATAAAGGGAAGAAAAATATTGTTCTTGCCTTAATACTAAAGTGCATCTTTTGTTAATTTAGGCCATTACTTGACTTACGCTTTTTAAAATTTTCTCATGTCCTTTCATTTTCTTCCTTCTTGTGCCTTTTAAAGCATTTTCAATATGATTTCAATATGATTTCAATGAAAATCTGTTATCTCTTCTACTAGGTTTTAATGTGGAGCTCAAGCACATGTCTGCAAAGTCCATAATGGGATTAAATTGGCCATAGTGAATTTGCACCCTGTCTGCATTCCTCTCTGTTCTTATACAGGTTTTAGTGATAAAGTAATGCAAATATTAACAGATAGGGAGTTAATAGAGGCTTATGCCCCTTAATGTTAGCTGTATAAAAATTAGATGTTCAATCTAAACAGGTACAGAGTGATCCTACATCTGTCTATACTTAGCCACAAAAAGGAGCCACTTGGAAATGGAAATTCAGCTCTCACATGAATTACCTTTGGAAATATCTCTTCTTTTTTCCCACAGAGAAAATCTGAGCCAACTGGACACTTTAAGTAAAGTTAGGTGTGACAACTATAAGTCATAGTGAAACATATTTCAAAGTAGGTCTTTTTTCCTCTGTGTGCTTCATAATTGCTTTTGGCATGCTTTATTTCCTAAATTACTTTCTTATTAAACTATAGGAAGATTTTTGCTCTTCTCTTTTTCCTCTCTCTTCACGCAGACAATTTATAGACAAGCCTTGAGTTGAAAGCACTGAATCAAACTCCTTGTACAGCAATTTCTAAACTCCTTCATGCATTTGGTCATTGGGATGAGCAAAATGTTTGTGAATGATGCGATCCCTTAAGGGACTCAGGCAAGAGACAAACATTTTAATCCAAGTTCTCCTTTGGATATTTCTAATTTCACAGAATCACAGAATCAGTTAGGTTGGAATAGACCACAATGGCTCATCTGGTCCAACCTCCCAATCCTGGAGCACATGGCTCAGGATTGTGTCCAGACTGGTCTTGAACACCTCCAAACTTACTTTTCTATTTTAAGACATACCTGTGTAGAGTTTGCTTGGTCCATGCAGCAAACCTGGATTCATGCTTTATGGTGCTAATTTACTTGGAAAGGTTTAGTTTTTCTTTCTTTCTTTTCTTTTTCTGGCTCATCTGCCTCTCACTTTACTTGACATACACGACTTGTCTTATGCCTTAAGAATTAATTTGGCTCACTTGTGCAATGTGCTCTTTTAGCCTGCTTTTATCATCTTTAAATGACATTAGAAAAAATAATGGCTTTGTTATGGGAAGTTATTTTCTGCAGCATGCAGATAATGGCACTTTTCTTTTAGAACAAGCTTTTTTTTTTTTGTATTTTCTAGCTGATATGAAATGCACAGGGCACAGTCTTCTGCTAACAGTAGTACTGCAGATGGTGTAAATCTGAAAAAAACCCCAATAAATTCATCTAGAGTATTTAAAAAACACCAGCTATGGCTTAAGATCACAAGTGCATTAAAGTCTTGTCCATTACTGAAACAGATCCTGACTCAGCTGCGATTTGACCAAGAACATTATCTCACAAATTGGTCATTAATTGCTGTTGAAAATCAATTCCCTGCAATAATGGCTTAAAAGTATTGCTAACGGTTTGTCATGAAGGATCTCCACGAGTGACGATGAAATGCTTTAATTTCAGCTGCAATTTCCAAGTTATGTCTGGGCTGCCAATCACCTCTAACAGTCAGGGCACTTCTTCCAGTGCTTGGAAATCCTGTCAGCGTTTTCACAAGTGGAAAGTAATTGAATTAACTGCAAAATGCTAACATTATCCCTTTTCATGTGCACTGAAAAGAAAAAAAAAGAATGACGTGTCTTAGAGAAACTGAAATGTTTTAAGACAGAAGCAATTAGGGGTCACAACAGCAGACTGACCCCCTTTAGATTCTAAATTGCTTGGGTCTCTCGACTACATTATATGAAGGAGCTAAAAATATAGGCATTAACTTGCACAAGGGAAAAAAAAAAAGCAGCATGGACCTAAACCTGTTTCTCAGGGAAGTCAAGAAGTTCTATAATTGACTAGCAGAGGATTGAGAGGATTGAGAACTGCTCCTCAACACATGATATATACAATTTATGCCTATTTATATATATATATAAAAAACACACACTATCGTCATATTCAATACAGTAAATATTATAACTCAATACTAAGTAAAACCTTGGCAGGTTAATTGGCAGTTGTGTTAGTGATAATAAGATAAGAAAGGCTAAATTTTCACAGGGACATTCAGCTGTTCTCTCACTATGATAAAAGGAGGTACTTTTATTTGCCCCTTGATAAAGGCACACAAGGTACTAATACTAAAATCTTTTATACCATTGAGTTCATCTTTTCAAGTCCTTTTCTTTTAACCTATCAGGCAAGGACCCATTTTCCAATTATTACCACGCCATGACCCTATCACTGTAGAATCATAGAATCATCAAGGTTGGAGGACACCTCTAAGAGCATCCAGTCCAACCATGGGGTTGCCACTCTGCTGTAAAAGTGGCAAAATTATGGCAAAACCAGCAGTGCACAAAGCTATCAACATTGCCAAAAAAAGTATTTTTACTGAAAGGACAACTTCATTTCATTGCTGAGTAAAATTAGGAGCTTGGATTATCAGTTTACAAAACACTTCCAAATCCTCTGGTACAAAGTAGAATTTAAAATACAACTTTTAATTGCCATAACAAAACCATAAATAGGTGTGTACCAGTGTATCAATATCTCATTTGCCTTCTTTAACCTTGATTTCATAACACAATAAAATAAATTGCCTAAAATACTTTCTGTTTCTTCACCTAGGTGAAAGATATCTTAGTAAGTTTATGGGATGAAAACTTTTTCTTAGGGAAATCAATAGGACTTAGGACCTATTAGGATCCACTTGACCACAATTTCACCTGCAATGAGGACCAAAAAAGGATTATTATGACTGTTTGTTTTGACCTCTTTCATTACATGGGGCATGAAATTTAGTGAAGTAATTTCTGCATCAAGCCTAATAACTTCCTGATGAGCTTAAGCACATGATTTAGAGAAACACTCAGCTATAGCTGCTCCATCACTTTGGCTGGAAAATCCTCCCAACAATTAATTATTCTCATTATTAAAAATAAAAAGTGTCTACATGATTTCCCATCCAAATCTGTCTTATTATGCCTTTGTCAGTTGCATTGCCTGTGTTTAAAAAAGATAAATTACTCCATGCTGGCATTTTTTGGAAGGGTTTCCTATGAGTTCAAGAGAAACACTGCTGCTTTTTGATTTCTTTTAACTTTACGTGGCCATTCAGGCATGGTGATGGGCAAGATGCCACTAGATATTTTCCTAATTAACACAATTTAGTCTCAGTTGAAGACATAAATGTTCTCTGAAGCAAAGATGATAAGAGCAGGCTAAAAGAGCAAATTACACAAGTGAGCCAAATTAATTCTTAAGGCATAAGACAAGTCGTGTATGTCAAGTAAAGTGAGAGGCAGATGAGCCAGAATAGCTCTTTTCAAAAAAAGAAAGAAGGAAAAACTAAACCTTTCCAAGTAAATAAGCACCATAAAATATAAATCCAGTACTGCTGCATGGACCAAACAAACTCTACACAGGTATATCATAAAATAGAAAAGGTAGAATAAATAGCAGAATTGTCAGTATGATTCATGTAAGTTTGGAGGTGTTCAAGACCAGTCTGGACACAATCCTGAGCCATGTGCTCTAGGGTACCCAGCTCAGGTGGAGAGGTTGGACCAGATGAGCCATTGTGGTCTATTCCAACCTAACTGATTCTGTGATTCTGTGAAATTAGAAATATCCAAAGGAGAACCTGGAATTAAATGTTTTGCCCCTTGCCTGAGCCACTTAAGGGATGGCAGCATTCATAAACATTTTGCTCATTCCAATGACCAAATGCATGAAGTAGTTTATAAATTGTTGAGCATAGAGTTTGATTCAGTGCTTTCAACTCAAGGCTTGTCTATGAAAGGTATGACTATAAAAAGATGGAATCCCCATCCCTGGAAGTGTTTAAGAGGCATCTTAATGTGGCATTGGAGGTTTAGGGTTTGGGGGTTCCAATAGTGACAGGTTAATGGTTGGACTTGATGATATGAGAGATCTCCTCCAGCCTTGATGATTCTGTGATTCTATGTCTGCATGGACAGAGGGAAAAGAGAAGAAAACAGATGCTGAGAAGAATGAAAAGTCATGCTGTGTTTCCCTGAAGCCAACCACTTGTGTTCCTGGACAGCAAAACTGTGACGTGACCTGTGTATGGTCTGCACAGTCTAAATTGATCTGCTATTCCTGATTACAATATCTTTTCCATCAGAAATTGGGGGTTTAGCTTTCTTGCACGTATTTCAGGACAATTTGTCCTTGTCACCTGCTCTTATTTTTCTGAAAAATAAACTCTTTATAAAGCTGTTTCAGACTGGAGAGATGTGAAGGATTTGTTTACAAGCTCATAATCAGCAGCATATGAACACTATAGTGAGGATAAAGTTACAAGCACTAACCTCTTGCCTTATTCATGAAGATCTGAAGTTTGGCCTGTGATATAAAGTCTCAACATGAATGACCTTGTGTGCCATAATTAAAATTCCTTGAAACAAAGGTTTTCCAAAGGATTTAATAGTTTGCAGCCCTGGCATGTGTAGCCCACACTACTGGGACACTGCCTTACACAAACTGAGTAGGGCTGACATCTCCCTACAGCAAATCTGGGCATGAGATACAAAGTTTTCCTATGGGATAATGGATGTTTTTCACCCATTACTGTCAGTGTGGGTCAGATTTTTTTCTTACACCCCAAGAAAGAAGAAAAAATTGCAATTTCAGTTTTCATAGAATCATCGAATCAACCAGGTTGGAAGAGACCTCAAAGATCATCGAGTCCAACTCTTTTTTCCTTTTATACCTTGAAGCTCAATGAAAATTTATCTTTGCATTGATATCAATGAAATATATAAACTTGGCAATTTTGTCCTAGTAAATCACAATACAAAAGAGTTTCAGAGGTTGTTTCTAAATAAATGGGACTACATCTGCTCTGGTTTCAGGCAGGATGGAAAACCTTCTCTTTTGGAAACATTTCCATGTGTATTAATACCACAAACAGAAGAGTCTTTCTACTTTCTTAAGGAAGCTAAATGTTACACTTGAAGCATACTACACAGAACTTAGCCTATGAATGTATGTATTATCTCTCCTGCTTCTCCAAAAGAATGTTACACTTGAAGCATGCTACACAGAACTTAGCCTATGAATGCATGTATTATCTCTCCTGCTTCTCCAAAAGAGGAATCTTCTGGCTGCAATCTCAGTGCTGGGGAACAGGACTGTGTTTTAATGGAAAACTTCCACACAGAAATGTAAATTTCTGGCTATGAAGTTCTCATACTTCAATATATGGGGAAAATACTTGAAATAGTGTACATAAATAACTGATGGTGAATTTCTGTTCTTTGTATGAATGATATTTTTGCCACATTAGTTGCTTCTTTTTTAGTGAAGTCCAAACGTGTAAATTATAACAATATACATTTATAATGATCTAGAAAGAAAGGGTAACTAAACACAGAGTACCTATAGTGAGTGAAAACTCTGTACAACTTCTGCACAGGATTATAACTCTGAGCAAATGGAACAGTGCTAACCCACAGCACAGGAACAATTACTGCAAGGGTTTTATGGAAAGTGTGTGTTTAAAGAAGAATGAAACTTTCCAAACCAAAAGTGTGGAGGTATCTGTGTATGCATAGAGACACGTGTATCTATTTATACATACATAAAGACACACATTAAAGAAATGTATGTATGTGTGCACACATTACATCAACACACATCTAAACACATAAACAGATTCACACAGTTATCTTCATCTTGACACTTATTTTCATCTCACTCTAGCAGAAGAAAACATGATCACAGGAAAATAAGGCTGCCAATTGTTTCACCTTTGTCTAATGCCAAGCTGCTGTTTTTCAAAGTGTGCACCTGGAGCCCAGTGCCTCCCTGGTGCTGGCAAAATTCTCACTCGACTTCAAGGGCATCAAACTATTACCTAACACTGGGTTGTAGCAATTCAAGGAGACACTTTCCTCCTATTTTACTAAAAACATTACTGAATCTTTAGGGACTTTTATAGAAATTCTTCCCACAAATCATAGAATCATAGAACTTAAGGGTTGGAATGGACCTTACAGCTCACCCAGCCCCAACCCCTGCCCTGGGCAGGGACACCTCCCACCAGAGCAGGTTGCTCAAGGCTCATCCAACCTGGCTGTGAACACTGCCAGGGTTGGGGCAGCCACAGCCTCCCTGGGCACCCTGGGACAGTGTCTCACCACTCTTAGAGTAAAAACCTTCTGCCTAACATCCATCCTAGACTTTCCCTCCTTCAGTTTGAACCCATTGCCCCTTGTCCTGTCACTGCAGTTCCTAACACAGAGTCCCTCTCCAGCTCCTTGTAGGCCCTTCAGATAGTGAAAAGTTGCTCTGAGGTCTCCACACAACCTTCTCTTCTCCAGGCTCAACAGCCCCAACTCCCTCAGCCTGTCCTCACAGGGAGATGCTCCAGTGCTCTGAGCAGCTCTGTGGCCTCCTCTGCACTTGCTCCAACAGTTCCATGTCCTTCTGATGTTGAGGACACCAGAGCTGTGTGCAGGATTCCAGGTGGGTCTCCCAGAGCAGAGCAGAGGGGCAGAATCACCTCCCTTGCCCTGCTGCCCACACTCCTGTGGCTCAGCCCAGGATTCCATTGATTTTCTGGGCTGAGCTCACACTGCAGCTCATGGTGAGCTTCTTCATCCCTGAAATTTTAATGCTTGAAATTCTGCTAGGTCCAGTTCTTTGTTGTGCTGTTCAGATTACAGTGAGAGAGAGCAAAGATAAAATATCTTTTCCTTATCTTGATGGAAAAACAGCAAATCAGGTGCACAAAGAGAATAAGCTGCTTGTTAGATTATGAGAATAAAGCAGTTGAGCGAAGAGGCACAAACTGTTTGACATTTTGCTACTTTTACCAATGCAATTATTCAGTAAGGCAAAGAAAGTTGCCACTGGTCTTTTGTAGGTGTATGCTCTGATTCATCTGAGCATTCTTATTCAGAGCACTAGGGGAGCATAATTACCATCCTAAGGAAGAATGGATTAATATTGAGCTGAAGGGATTTATCACGGATAACTGTGGGAGCAAAATGTGTTTTCTTTGTGTATCTGTACTCACAGGAATGTTAACATTTCAGCTTCATTAGAACATTTGAACATGAACACATTTGAAGAGATCCTGAAATATGGGGACACATGAAGTTCTTCACTAGAGCAGAGTAAAGCTGTAGAAACCAATATTCCTGCTCCTTGGAAACACCCAATAACACTGTCACTAAATAGGTATTTTAAACTCAGTTTCAGCTGGCAGGTATCCATCAGTGAGGCTGGAAACCTTCCAGAGAGAGAAACCACATCTTTACATTTCTATTGTGATCTGTACAGTTGCAGTTGTACTTCTCACTTGGAGATCCATAATGAGCACAATGGAAGGAATGAGGTAGAGTCATGATCTCAGATTTGGCAGTGACCTCATCAAAGCTATTGGCCATGCCCTCAACTCAGGCTGAAAGCATATGAAAACACAAACATCATTAAGGAGCTGCTCTCTGTAAACCCACATATCTAAACTCTAGTTCTCCGTGCTTGCTTTGCTGTTGGAATAGATTCTACCTTTATTCTCACTCCAGTAGGAGGCTGATGTAACCCCTGGGGAGCCCAGGGAAACACTGGGACTCACAGACATCCCTCTGACTCATAATTCCTCCCTTGCTTCCTCCTTTCACCCTCAGCCTTTCCGTTTGCATATGGTCTATTCCAGAAATAAATTCCTGTCCCACCTTCATGCCAGCTCAGCTACACTGGTCAGCAAGGAGAGGAACTGAGCCAAAGACAACATTAATTCCTTCTCTGTTGCCTGAGGGTTACCTGGGCTGGACAGGCAGCAGAGCCAGCTCAGAGCTCCAGGCAGCAGTCCCAGGCTGGGGAGCTCATGAAGAAATACAAAGTGGTTGTGGGTTGTCCTGTTTCACCCTTTTGTGTGGTCATTAAGGGCTTATTCTTAACCTAAATATTCTCATCAAGAGAGTCCAGAAGAAACTCTAAACCACACATGGGTTTCAGGGATTCAAGAAGTAAAACCATTACTGATACATAAATAAACAAATATAACTAGCAACTGGCAGCAAGTCTCAGAGGGACTGACATTGGCTAATAGGGATGCAGATGGGAGAAAAATTTAGTGTCAGGGCATTGTAGGATTTAATGCATTTATCTCTTGTTGGTTTTTCTCATTTGTGAACAAAAGCAAACTCTCTTTTCCAGAACAGACCCGTGAAAGCTGAAAATCTTCAAAGCAATTAAAATTGAACTTGTGAATCACCCAAACCTCAGTCTGAATTGGTTAGAGAGAATAGGATCTGTCTCTCCCAGACTCGTATTTTCACTGCAAATGTTGATTTTTTTAAGGCTCTGGGAATAACCTATTAGTCTAACTTAATAATACATTAATGTTCTTACATTAATGTAAGACTTTTAAATTACTTGGCTCCTGTTCAAAGTTTAAAATAGGAATTGATGGGAAAAGCAAGGCAGGGTTGCAGCAGACTCCAAGAAAGCTAAATTCAGGGCTACACTACAGATGATCCTTGTAGCTTTTATTAGCTATGCAATAAAATTCTGCAATGAAGATAACATTTAATGATTAATTAGGAATTTAGTTTGAAACACTCAAAGTTGTTTTCCCTAAATATATGGAGGACTTCAGGATGACAGGAATTTCCTCAGCTGAGGCATTGCTGTAGCTTTCAGGTTACCCTTTGCTAGTCTTACTTTCCCCTCTATCCTCTCTTTACCAACTCCAATGTTTTTACAGAAGTGATATAGCTTGCAGTGCCAGGAGAGACAAGGGATCTCAACACAATATCAAAATTCTCCATTGCAGGTGAAGGATAAAAATTAACATTGTCATCAGCCAAGGAAGGAAGTTGAGTTCAGACCTCTTACATTTCAAATTAAAAATGTTCCACCTATTAAGCTAGAAGGAAATGAAGCTATGACACAGAATCATTTAGGTTGGAAGGGACCACAGTGGGTCATCTGGTCCAACCTCCCTACTCAACCAGGGCCATCCATGGCTCAGGGTTGTGTCCAGATGGTTCTTGAACAGCTCCAGTGAGAGAGAATCCATGACCTCTCTGGGCAATCTGTTCAGTGCTCAGTGACTGCACATTGAAGAAGTTCTTCCTCATATTCAGGTGGAACTTCCAGTGTAACAGTTTTTTGCCCATTCATTACCTCTGGTTTTATTGGTTTCCACCATTGAGAAGAGTCTGGCTCCATCATGACCTGGCTCCATGTCAAGTGAGAAAAACTGAGAACTCATCTCTTGTTTCTAAAGTGGATTATTACCTTTAACAAGTAAAAAGGTTTGTAGTTCTATCTTGCAGATATCTAAAACCCTCAGCTACATGAGGGCTGGCACTATTACATTGGCCTGTTTCCCCACAGATATCTGAAACCCTCAGCTACATGAGGACTGGCACTATTACATTGGCCTGTTTCCCTGTTGAGAAGCACAGTGAAACTCCTAGGTTTATTTCTGACTTTAAAGAGTATATTTGGCAGCATAGTGGCTGTTCTCAGTTTGCTGAGGTACATAACTTACACATGGAAGGGAGACTGTGAGACAGTAAGGGGCCTTAGTCTTCATTTCAGAGGACAAGATTCTCAATTCAGTAGTGGAGAACCTGAATTTGTATTGAATCAGCTGATATCTTAACATACCTTCTTCTTTTTTCTGGTTCATCCTCTCAGGTCTCACACTTGGGACATAGCAGCATATATAGTTGCTTCCAGTTTTGTTCAATTTAGATTATGACAGAGAGGTGGAATTTGACTTTGGTTTTTTTCTGATATTATCTCATGTTTGTCTAAACACCTAAAATCAAGATTCTAGTGGTTGCTGACCCTAAAGAGACATCTGTTCCTGAAAGAGAGGGTAGGGAGAACTCAAGAAAATTCATCCTACAGCTATTTAATCCTTGTGCTCCTTACTGTAAGTTATTTTCACTTTATTACATTACAGACAGTTGCTTTCCAAAATTATGCTATGATAAAATTTTTCACCATACATCTCTCCTCAGCTGGAAATTCTTTCTGACACTATGATAAAATTTTTCACCATACGTCTCTCCTCAGCTGGAAATTCTTTCTGATTATCATGCTAAGCTGACAAGGAGGTAAGGTAAATAAAGCAAAAATATGAAACAAATAACTCTTTTCCATCTCCATGTTTATGTAAAATTGCTGATGAAATAACTTGTAAAAAAATATTATGCATTTTGGATTTTTTTTTATAGCACTTTGTGAGTTAAAAATACAATTTAATCTGAAGGCCATCAACAGAGTAATGGATTTTAAATTGTAGCTCTTGAAAATAAGCAGAGATGCCATGAAATGTCTCAACAATATTTTTGATGCATTTCTTAAAGATGCCTTCATTGGCAAAGACAGTAAACATTGCAAACTGGAAATGGCTCTGTTGCAATGAATTTAGATCCTCTACTAGAAAATATTCCTGTAGTAAGAAACATACAAGCTTAACTCAATATGTCTCAAAATTTATGGAGTTTGGAGAGATCAGGAGGGTTGAGGTAATGTGGGGGGAAGAATTTCATGGGCTGCAAAAATTGTTTAGCAAGGAAGGGAAGGGTGCTGAGATACAAGATTCTCAGGTTCATAGAATCATGGAATTTTAGGGGTTGGAATGGAGCTCAGAGATGATCCAGCCCCAACCCCTGCCCTGGGCAGGGACACCTCCCACCAGAGCAGGTTGCTCAAGGCTCATCCAACCTGGCTGTGAACACCACCGAGATTCTTGTCACTCGTCTCTGTAAATTAGGCAGGTGGATAATAATAATAATATTCCAGATGTGGCACTAACATGGGTATCTTAATCTGCCTGACTTTTCACAAATGTGCTGCTGCTTTGACCTCTGTCTTGAAGAGGGCAGCAAAAATGATCTAAATGCAGAAGACACATGTTGACTTTCCAAATGAGTAAACCAGGCAGATGGCTGAATAAATGAGAACCATAACTTTAATGAGTGTTGTACATCTTCTAAAGTGCTCTGAGATCTCCAAGGGATAAGCAAAGTCAAAATACAAATAGTTGTGATCCAGAAACTATTAAGTATAACAGCAAAGCATAATTTAAATCAATTTAATCTTCACTGTCACTCCAATCATGTCCAGTAAATATTGTGCCATGAAATGGTAGATTTTAATTCCAACCATAAGCACCTCTGTCATTCTGACAACATCAAATTTTCAAATCTTTCTCTTGCTTGAACAAGGCTAATTATGTATAATTTTAAGCCTTCATTTTATATATTCACTTTTCATACCAACTGTATTTCCACTCCAATTAGCTTTTACCCACAGCAAAATTGTCTTTTTTAAGACTTTTAGTCTCAGATTGTTTTCTAATAGGCTGTTTCTTTCAGATATGAGCAGTGGAACTCAAAATATCTTCCAATAAGTAGACATGGCTTATTCCCTTCTCTATTTCCCATTTTCTTGACTATTATTACAGTCAAACAGAAAGAGTAACTTTACAGATCCGATTACGAAGGTAAAGAACAGGATATTATCTTGTTAAAAATGAAGGATGCAAAAGTCAATGTGGATGATGTCGAATTTCAGACAACCCTATATGTGATTGTGTTTGGCCTTCTGTGCTCTGTAATTGCAAACTCATTAACTAGATTTTGAACCATATTTGTCTGTGTAAATCATAGAGTATCACTCATGTCTGTGCAGTAGTGTGTGCTGCAGACAATTCTGTTG